>NC_060130.1:719576640-719879670 GCF_021461395.2 Schistocerca americana
CCCTAGAACTTAGAACTACTTAAACGTAACTGAGCTAAGGACATCATACACATCCATGCCCAAGGCAGGATTCGAACCTGCGACCGTATCAGCAGCGCGCGGTTCCGGACTGAAGCGCCTAGAACCGCTCGGTCGCAACGGCCGGTGGTGGTCAGAAGCAGTCTGAAAAGCTTCTAAGACGACACGGTAATAAAAGTACATAATAGCAGCACAGACGATTGGGGAATCGCTCTGGCGAAGATACAAACCAAAAATGGGGAAATCCTCTAACATAAGCGAGTTTAACAAAGGGAATATTGATATTTCCCGGACTCTGGGAACGAGAATGTCGGAAACTGCGTAGCTGGTCCGTTGTTCGAGTGATACTTTAATGAGCATCTATGGAAAGTGATTGAAGGACGGAGAAACCACGTGAAGGCGGCAAGGTGCTTAATATCCACGCCTGATCACATAACGTGGATCGATACTTGGCCGCTCTGTAAAGCATTAGGTGGCTACCTGTGATAGAGCTAATTCAGGTACAAGAGTTTCGGAGCTCATACTTTAGCGCTCACTGTTGAACATGAGTTTAAGGGATCATCGAAATTGGACCGATAAATGGAAACGTATCACTTGGTCCGATGAATCAGGATTCTTGTTACATCAGGTCGATGGCCGTGTCCGGATACGCTGTCATCTAGGCAAACGGCTGCTCGACCTGTGGCATCTGTAGCAGCAATCGAAGGCACCGTGACAACTGTGGACTACGTGAGCATTACTGCGGACTACCTGCACCCCTTCACGCTTGATGTCTTCCCTGGCGGCTGCCTCATCCACCAGAAGAATACATGTCCGTGCCAGAAGACTAGAGTCGTGCTAAAGTGGTTTGAGGAGCATGATAGTTACCTCACGTAAATGTCTTGGCCAGAAATTTCGCCTGATCAGAACCCGATGGAATACATCTGGGACGCTATCAGCCAACGGCTCCGCTTCCACAAATCACCGGCGCGTAATTTCCGGGAACTATGTGACCTGTGCCTTGACCTCTGATGACACATGCCTCCTGAAACCTATCAAGCACTTGCAAACCCATGTCACGCGGAATCGCTGCTGTATTGCATTCCTAAGTGGAACCAGCACGCTGTTAAATAGGTTTTCAAATGTTTTGGCAAATTAGTGTGTTTTCAGTATGCCATTATACGTGTATAAATCTTTTCATGGCAAGAAATTTCCCACTGAACCTCACGTTCTTTCATATTTTCTATCCCTAATGCGTACTTTGTCGTTACTGCAGCTAGATTATAGTCATCTAGCATCAACGAGCCGTCGGCATTGCTCGACGGTACGTAATTTTCGACGTCGTAAGTAGTTTTCTCCTTCGTGAGAAATTGGCGAGCAGTAAATACTAATATCATTTGTTGTTCATCTTGGCCATCCTTGGTGAGTTTATGTAGTGGCGATGGTTTTGTGAAGAGGAACTCGGGTTTCTCAGGAATGAACCTACAAAATTCAATAAAAGCATGCGTCCTATCTTCTTTCTCGGCCTGTATTTTTCATAACTTTTGACGAACAGCATTTCTCGCTTCGACAATGACGCTTTGCTCGCCATTGCTTCTCCATCCGATATGTTACTAAACAGCCGGTTTTAAGATGTGCAACTTTTTATACTACTTGAATGAAGTTTCTGTTGATTTCGAGATTTGTTTTTCGGTCATTTGTTACATAACATTCAAATTGGTTTTTCCTTATACAGTAACTTTCTCAACAGCAGTGTCCATTAGTTCGCCCTCTGAAAAAGCACCTGTAATTTCTGTAGTCGTGCTGGCTTTACAGGTGTGTGTTTCGGTACGAAAAACAGGTTAAGATGTAGTGATGAAACCGGCCGGTGTGACCGAGCTGTTCTAGGCGCTTCAGTCTGGAACCGCGCGACCACTACCGTCGCAGGTTCAAATCCTGCCTCGGGCATGGAAGTGTGTGATGTCTTTAGGTTAGTTAGGTTTAAGTAGTTCTAAGTTATAGGGGACTGATGACCTCAGAAGTTAAGTCCCATAGTGCTCAGAGCCATTTGAACCACTTGGAGTGATGAGGATGGACGCGTGATTGCTTCTATAGGGTCGAAAATTTCTACACTAATGCTGTCAAAGAGCTTAGAACATGCAAAGACGATATTGGAAATAGTAATGAAGACCCTCGGGGAAATAACAGATAGGTCGGGAAAGAAGGCCAGAGGGCACTCCGTATATTTGTAAGAAGCTGTCATGCGGCATGTGGAGGAGGCTGTGCTGGCGGCTGTTGAAAGTAGTGAGTGCAACCGGCTGCAAAATGTAGCTTGTGTTGGCACGAATGACGCGTACAGTTTGGATTGTGAGGCCATCTACAGTTCCTTTAGGTGGCTGGCTGGATAGGCAAGTGCAGCTAACATCGTATGCGGAGTGTAAACTCGATTCAGTATTTGCAGCACGGTAGTCAGAGTTGATGGCTGTCCTCTGTATTACGCCGATTGGAAAGTCTATGCTAGATTCTCCGACTATTCTGTGACGTCTTCGGATGCAAATTTCTCGACTTCTGCTATCGAGTGGAGAACTGAACGGCCCCCTTAATACAAGGGCGTGCTGAGAAGTAACGCTTCCGAATTTTTTATATGAAAGCTCTTAAGGCTTTTAAAATAAAACAAACTTGATTAACATTCTACATCTTTATTCTTCGTGTCTACATATTTTCAGCCCTCTGTCGCTAGCGGGCTTCGAACTGTAGTGTGTAACATGGCGGTATGTAGCGTAACTATGTCGGTGCATGAGAAACGGCGTGCTGCTATCAAGTTTCTAACTCGAAGAGTTCTTCCACATATGGAGCACCCGCTCCGTCAGCATGGCAATACCAGACCACACACGAGCGCTGCGAAATTTGCAACAATCCGACGCTTTAGGTTCACGATCATCGCTGATCCTCCATACAGTGCCGACTTGACCCCATACGATTTTCATCCGTTGCCGAAACTTTAAGAGCACCATCGAGGATTTCACTTTCATAATGATGAAGCGGTACAGGCAGATGTTAGGTTGTGGCTCCGTTAACCAAGTCACACATTTTACAGTGACAGTATCAACAAAATGGTCTCTCAAGAATGAGATTCTCACTCTGCAGCGGAGTGTGCGCTGATACGAAACTACCTGGCAGATTAAAACTGTGCGCCGGACCGAAACTCGAACTCGGGACCTTTGCCTTCCGGAGGCAAGTGCTCTACCAACCCTTTTTTTTTTTTTTTAAAAAAAAAAAGCTCATTTTGTTCTATATTGTTCGTTGACTTTGTTCGTGGCGGACGGCTGATGACACTCGTTCAGGTTGTTCTTTGATCCGTTCACTCAGTTTTTTTATTACAGAGGGTAGCTAAACCCTCTGACCGAATACGGTGAACTACCGTGCCGGCGTCAACTGAGCTACCCAAGCACGACTCGTGCGCCGTCCTCACAGCAAAGGTCCCGAGTTCGAGTCTCGGTCCGGCACACAGTTTTAATCTGCCAGGAAGTTTCAAAATGGTCTCTCGTTGGGAGAAATATGTCCGTCTCCAAGATGACTGTATTGAGAAATAAATACGTACACATTAAAGACGTAGAATGTTAATAACGTTTGTTTTACTTAAAAAAACTTAAACAGTTTTCACATAAAAAAATCGGAGGCATTACTTTTCAGCGCGCCCTAGTAGATCAGGTGTAAATTACACAAAGGAAATAGCTACTAGGGTAGTGCAGTACGTGTGGCGTCGAGAAAGGCTTTTTTAGGTTGGAGGAACCCTTCCTGGGGATTAGTGATGAATTTCTTGCCAGAGTAGGAGATATACCAGTCACATTATGCTCAAAGAACGTTCGTCCTCGTAGATCAAAAAGAGGAAGGATTAATGTTAAATTAGTAAACTGCAGGAGTATCCATGGTAAGGTACTAGAAGTAATATCGCTTATCAAAGCCGGCCGGAATGGCCGAGCGGTTCTAGGCGCTTCAGTCTGGAGCCGCGCGACCGCTACGGTCGCAGGTTCGAATCCTGCTTCGGGCATGGATGTGTGTGATGTCCTTAGGTTAGTTAGGTTTGAGTAGTTCTAAGTTCTAGGGGACTGATGACCTCAGAAGTTAAGTCCCATAGTGCTCAGAGCCATTTGAACCATTTCGCTTATAAAAAAAATAATACCCAGATAGTATTAGCAACAGAAAGTAGGTTGAAACTGGAAGTGAATAGCAATGAAATCCGAAATTCACGTTCACAAGAATGGGAAAGGAGACAGCGTATTTATTGCAATAAGGAATTCGATAACATCTTGCGAAGTTATCAAAGGTCACCGATGTGAAATAATCTGGATTAGGTTAAGCATCAAATGTGGGCCAAACATGGTAACTGGATGCTTTTATAGACCACATGCGTTAGCAGCAGGTGCGGCAGAGCACCTCATAGAAATCATGCCGAATATTGCGAATAAGCTCCCTGATCATGCTGTTGTTGAAAGGGGAGATATCACTTTGAGAGCTACTGAGTGGGAGAGTCATGCGATCTATACTTGTATCAGAGACAGGGCTTCGTATGAAACTGTTCTGAATGTCGTGTCCGAAAAATACTTCCAGCAGACAGACAGAGGAACGATTCATGAGGGCACCGTCTCAGACTCCTAGCAACAACCAGAGCTGAACGTTTCGAATTAATTAACATAGAGGACAGCGCCAGCGATAATAAAGCTGTGATGGCATCAATGACTACAGGTGCTGCAAGGAAAGTTAAGCAAGAAAGAAAAATATTTTTGCTTACAAATTGCAGAATATCTAAGTAGTCAACATTAAACATTCATCTTAGATGACGTAGATGATGTGTGTAAATGGATGACATTCAAAAGCATGTTCAATATCCCTTAGACCAATATGTGCCGAGTATGGATTTAAGGGAAGAGAAAGGATCAGTGTGGTTCAATAACCGTGTTAGAAAGTCATTATGAAAACAAAGATTGCTTCGCTAAAGTTTTAAGCAGGTCAAAGCCTAGATGACAAGCAAAGGCGGAGCGAAGCGAAAATGAGCCCAAGGGGAGCAATTAAAGAAGCTTTCAATGAATTTGAAAGTAAAAATTTGCCGTCCTATCTGACTCTAAGCCCTCACACGTTTTGGTCTTATAAAAGAGTCAGTAAGCGGCTAGAAATTATCTTTCCGTCGCTTAATGACCACACTGATACCAAAACGGAAGATACTGGATTAAGATTGAAATACTGAATGTGGTCTTTTGAAACTGTTCCACAGCAGGAGATCGTAATAGGTTTCTCCTTTCAATAATTCTACGATTGCCAAAATGGTAAATCTTGAGGTAAGTGACTACAAGTGATCAACAGCGAAAGGCAACTCGACCGGGTGAGAGAACTGTGAGGTTCTGCAGAGTCTTTGCGGATTGTGCTCCCCTTTTAAACGTAGTTTATCGAGGGTACCTCTAGCAACGAAAGGTACGCAGCGAAACGGGTCATTCCCGTTTTCAAGAAAGATGGGTCGTACGACAAATGCACATAAATGTAGGCCTGTATCGCTGATGTCAGATTGTTGTATAATTATGCAACATGTTTTGTGTTCACATATTAGAGCATCTCCCGAAAACGAAAATTTCTCCGTCTAAAAATTAACACTGATTTCGCAAACAGATATCTTACGAAACTTGCATCGCTCTTTTCGTCCATGAGACTCATAGTGTCGCACTGATAACCTTGATGTTGAACGCCGGTAACCCTCAAACACGCACACACACACACACACACACACACACACACTGCACAGCGCCAAAGACATCGGCGCTCAGTTGATGCCGTGTTACTTGATTTCATGAAGACACTTGATATAGTTCCTCACTGTCGTTTACTGAACAAAGTACGAGATTATCGAGTATCGGACCAGATTTGTGACTGGTTTCAGAACTTCATTGCAGATAGAATTTAAGACGTTTCTCGTAACGGAACAGAGTCGATAGATGTGGAGGTAATTTCAGAAGTACCTCACGGATGTATAATAGGACCGTTACTACTTGCAATGTGTAATTATAAATGATCTGCTAGATAACCTCGGAAGCTCAATGATGTTGTTTGCAGATGATACGGTTGTCTGTGAGAGGATAGCAGCTCCGGAAGACTGAAGTGAATTACAAGGAGACCTGCAGAGGATAGACAATTGGTACAGGGAATGACAGTTGAGTCTTAACGTAAATGAATGTAACTCACTGCGGATAAATACATGAAGAACTCCACTACAGTATGATAAAACTAGTGGCAACAGATCAAGAGGCAATGGTGACTACTGTAAAATACCTATCAGTAACCGTCCGGACCGACATAAAGTAGACTGAGGAAAGAAACTGTAGGTAAAGCAGATGCCAGGATGAGACTCATTAGAAGAATGTTATGTTAGGAAATGTAATTTAACCAAGAACGAGATTACTTATAAAACAACTGTTCGACTGATATTTGAATATTGCTCGTCAGTCTAGTAGGCTTGTCTGATTGGGTTGATACAAGAGACAGAGAAGATTCAACGAATACCATTGCATTTCATCATGCTACCGTTTAGTCACCGCATAGAGTTTCGGAGATCTTCAACAAACCTCATTTGCGTGACTCCACTGTTGTAAATGGCTCTCCTACTACCTTAAGAGAATAGTTAACGAGTTCAAATGCATTTGTGTGCATATATTTATATGTTTTCAGTGGGCAGTCATTTTTCTACCGTGTGACAGTACTGCTCTGTACAATGGGTCCTTCATTATCGCAGTTATCTAATAAACTATTACCTGCACAAGAAACATCATTAGGGGTTTCTGTATAATTCTTGGGAGGCTATTCGGAATTGCGATCATAAGTTTTTTTTTCACCAACTGGCAAAACATTTCTTTTTACAAGACAAAAATTTCCTCGAGTAATACATATTTCCTGAATGTCGGGTGCCAGTTTCATCGGACTTACAATATTATGCAATAATGCCGGACGCCGACATATATCCACATAGTTTTGATGCACAGATATTACATAATGGAATCTGCTCTGTTGCTGTTTGGTCGGCTATCTGAAAACGCACAGGAAGGGAGTAAGGATACCCGGTGTTACTCAGCAAGTTTTACACGCAAATATTCAAGTGAGAAAACGATGCCTGTCGCATTCCGTCGGCCTCTGGCATCTTTGGGTCCATTCATCTCTAGAGTCCAGAAAACTACAACTGAAGAGGATAAACTGATGCCATCTGAGGTAATAGAGCTGCCTTTCAAACCATATCCCACTGGACAACCTGACAGCGACCATTTTGGAAGCAATAATGAACAAACGACGAATGTGACCACAATTTCGATGGAAAATTGTAAAATACTGAATAAACCATTTCAATACGGTAATTTTAACTTCTAACTCGTTATCAGTGACATCACAGTACTTGAAACTCGAAATTTTACTCGTATCCTCTGAATTTTTAATTTTTGATCTGCCAGATTGGCTCCGTCATTTTGATCCAAAGAATCTAAGGGGATTTTAGGATTTTATATCCATTTTTTTCTACTATGTCCAGGTTTTGAAGCGAGTTGGCCCACTTAGCGGCGGTCCCGCCTCTCGTGATACTTAGTGGTCAACTCCGCATTACATAGGGGTGACCGAAAACTTCTGATCATATAGTGAACGTTTCGCGAAACGACCACAACGAGCTAATCAGAGAAATCAGAGTTAATACGTAGGTTTACCATTAACCATTCTTCGCAAGCTGCGTTCGGGAATGGGAACAGGGAAGGGGCAAAAGATAGAGGTACTTCTGGTACTCTGCCCCGCACCTTAAGGTGGTTTGTGGAGCTTATTTATACAGTAGAAATAGTGCTTTGAGGACGGGTACACGGTGAGATGGGAATTATGCCTCCTTGGAAGGAAGGGAGGGAGAAAGAAAGATTAGGTCATATATTGCAGGCTTTCACGGCGGTATTTGCATCGCTGGTGGTTTTTGTAATACATTTTTGTTATATGGAAATTAGGCCGTGCTTAAGACACGTATCTGAGTCTACCGTTTCGTTTCCTTGTATTGGAGACATCATCAGAGGCTATAGAGCCTCAGGTAGTAGTTTAAAACACAAACAAGCTCAGCAATCGGAACTCTTTGTGTGTATATTTGCATCGTAGCAGAAATGTGAGTGAACTAACTAAACGAGATCGCTTGTTTCGTTTTCCTTCTAAAATTTAAACTTTTCTTGAGGCCAGTGTCGATGCAGTAACTGTCACAGCCGATTTATTAGGCTGTAAGAGCCGGGACATACCTTCAGTGTTCCGTGCATCTCTCGTGGTGGTGAAGGAAGCAGTGGGAATTCGTTTAGCGAAGGAATTAATTAACAGTGATTGCGGTCGCAGCTTGCACAAAGCGTAGAATCTGGCACTTTCTTTAATCAATTCACCAATAAATCGCTACAGTGCAGCTCTTGTTGATGCAGCGACATCGCAGCATGGATCGAGCGTCTAATCTTAGATTCAGTTCATACAAAGTTGTTCGGCGCCGAGCAGCTTCTTTGTCCGTTGCGTATTCAGTTGCCGCAAACAATGACGCGGCTCCCGTGTTCAAAATAGCTAATGCGAATAGCGCTACTTCAGTCTGTCAGCTCTCTTGGAAGTTGGCTGGAAGGTATACGGCCGACAAAATAATGGCTCTGAGCACTATGCGACTTAACATCTGAGGTCGTCAGTCCCCTAGAACTTAGAACTACTTAATCCTAACTAACCTAAGGACATCACACACATCCATGCCCGAGGCAGGATTCGAACCTGCGACCGTAGCGGTCACGCGGTTCCAGACTAAAGCGCCTATAACCGCACGGCCACACCGGCCGGCTATACCGCCGACATATCGGTTGAAGAAATGGATTTTAAGCGGAAGTATTCCTGAAAACTTAATCGGCCAGTAGATACGGCTCGCCAATATGAAGACGCACATCATGTACTAATTTCGCCAAGATAAGAACCAATAAAGAAGAATAGCTCAGTATTTAGCTGTGACTCGATAGAAAATTATGGGAAAAGTTATCTTTTAGGAAGCAGTGATGAACAAAAACGTATAGTAAGCAAAGTATTGCCGGCCGGAGTGGCCGAGCGGTTCTAGGCGCTACAGTCTGGAACCGCGTGACCGCTCCGGTCGCAGGTTCGAATCCTGACTCGGGCATGGATGTGTGTGATGTCCTTAGGTTAGTTAGGTTTAAGTAGTTCTAAGTTCTAGGGGACAGATGACCTCAGAAGTTAAGTCCCATAGTGCTCAGAGCCATTTTTTAATCAAAGTATTAAGAAGCATTTTTATTGAAATACGACGGGATTTTTATTTATGATTTTATGTTTTGTTGTGTTTATTTTACAAATTTTCTTTTTTTATAATTGTATAATGTCAACGAAACGAGTAAGAAATATTATGAAAACTTCAACGTCATATAAGTGGCTAAATATTAGAGTATGTAATTCATGCAATGTGGGTTCTTAGCAGTTTCGTCTCACTTTCGTCACTTGCTAAAATAACTGCTGTATCTACTTTTAAATAGTGCAGCTAGTCTCTAATGTAGGTATAATTTTACTACGTGTCATGCCCAATTAGGGCCCTTTAATTTCATAAAAATAATCAAATTATATTTTTACAACTGTTGTAACAGTACAGAACTTATTACTGTATATCTTTGTTCCACCCGGCGTATCCGTGCTATCCATTGTGACCTCTGGCTGACGTTTAACTGGACGTTGGCTTAACCGCCAACTAGACTTCCGGGAGTTTGCCAGTGGCGGGTGATGGTGAGTGACATTGTTAGCTACGAAGAGAAAAGCATTTTGCCTATAACCATCGACACGCTAAATTGCACGTAACCTAATCGGTTAAGCTCCATCAAGACGATAGCATACATAGGTCAAATAAGTTAATAACAATAAATAAATAAAAACCAAACCGTCTTCAGTCACAAAACGTGATTTTTATTTCAATGCACGATGCACTTCGAGGCTGGGTGCTTCTCTTCAGGTGCGTGGTCAATCTACATCAGTTTTCAAATTTACGTTAATACTAGTCCTGTTTGCGATATTCTTCTTCTTCTTAACCGTCGCTCTGACCTGGAAAACCATAGTCGTCCTCTACATTCCGCCACCAATGATTTCTGTTTCTGGCTTTCGTGGCTCATTCTCCTTTTCTCAGGCCCATCGCCTCCGGATCGTTGATATCATCCTTTCATCTTGTTGGTGGCCTTCCTCGGCCCCTTATGCCCTCCACGGGTCCTGAAAATGCTACTAGCGCTAGTCTTTCCTCTGCCATCCTCGTTAGGTGTCCTGACCACATCGATCTTCTTTTCTTCATCCTTCGACCAATGTCAACTTGTGAGTATATGTCTACCGGTTCTTGCTTTTTTAATATCCTCCATTCTTCCGTCTGGGTGGCCCTCTTTGGACCAAATATTTTCCTATCTCTCTCTCGAAGACTAGCACCTTTGGTTCATCTGTTTTCCTTAATGTAAGTGTTTCAGAGAAGTACAGAGCTACCACATTAAAACTTCTCGGGATTGCTTTACTATACAGTGCGTCCCGTAATCCAAAATATGCTCTATTTGCCGCTGCTATCCTTGGCTTAATCTCTGTTTCCATTCGACTCGGCTCGTTAAGAATGCTTCCCAAGTATTTAAATATGTCTATTCTTTTAAAAGTTACCTCATCACTTGTTGGTGGGGTACTGTCATTGGTTGCCTTGCTCACGACCATGTTCTCAACTTTCTCATCATTAACTTGTAAACCTGCTTTTCTTGCAATATTTATGTAAGAACTTGTCGTGAGTTGCAAGTCCTCTTTGCTGTCATTTATTAGAACAACATCACCCGCTTATGCAAACCAATTTATTTAGTTATTATTCAGTTTTATTCCAGCTTCTTTTATTCGTGGTGTTCTCTGTCTATCTTTTTTTAAATAAATTAAAAAATATTGGAGATAAGTCGTCTCCTTGTCTGTTGTATGAGCACTTCTGACTTCAGAATGCTCTGACTTTCCTGTAGCGATATTTACTCTGCAATGAGGTTTCCTCTACACACAACTGTACTAGACGTATTAACTTTTGTGAAGACTGAAACTCTTTCAAGAAATTGGTAATTGTGCTCCTATGTCGGCTTTCATAAGCTTTTTTTGCAGTCAGCAACAACCATGTGAATATGAACGTTATGTTCCCAACCTTCCTCGGTTAGCTTGTCTGAGCATAAAAAGTTGGTCTATAGTTGATCTGTTCCTTTTGAAACTACATTGATAGTCCACTAAAATTTCTTCTGCAACTGGGTTCATTCACTTCAGTAGACAATGAGACAGAATTTTGTAGCTTACACTAAGGAGTGCAGTCTCTGTAATTATCAGTACTAGGGGTCGCTCTTTTTTAGTATAGACCAGATTACGGCCGTTTCCCGGTCGTCAAGCAATCCCTCATACTCTAAAACATTTCTCAGGAATTTCGAGATTATTTCAACCAGTACAGGGCCTCCAACTTGGTAATACAATGTATATTACAAACTGGCACGTTATGAACACAAGCTTTACAAAACTAAGACAACATAGGAAAATGGAAACTGTACTCATACTCTACTTCAAAGGCATGTAACCACTACTAAAAACTAAACTCAACACGAACAGGTCATGAAGGCCCAATGGCACCGACCGGCCGCCGTGTCATCCTTAGCCCACAGGCATCACTGGATGCGAATATGAAGAGGTATGTAGTCAGAACACCGCTCTCCCGGCCGTTTTGTCAGTTTACGAGACCGGAGCCTCTATTTCTCAATCAAGTAGCTCCTCAGCTGACCTCACAAGGGCTGAGTGCACCCCGCTTGCCAACAGCGCTCGGCAGACCAGACGGTCATCCATCCAAGTGTTAGCCCTGCCCGATAGCGCTTAACTTCGGTGATCTAACGGGAACCGGTATTAAAACTGCGGCGAGGCCGTTGGCAACCACTACTAGAAACAGTAAATAAGTTTTCGATGTTGTCTTAGTTTTGTATAACTTGTATTCAAAATGTGCCAATTTGTTATAGACATATGTAGTCCTAACCGAAACAGTATTAACATAAATCTGAAAAACGATGGCCGGCCTTGGTGACCGAGCGGTTCTAGGCGCTTCAGTCTGGAACCGCGTGACCGCTACGGTCGCAGGTTCGAATCCTGCCTCGGGCATGGATGTGTGTTTGTTGGGTTTCAGTAATTCTAAGTTCTAGGGGACTGATGACCTCAGATGTTAAGTCCCATAGTGCTCAAAGCCATTTGAACCATTTGAAAAAAGATGTAAAGTAACCAAGCACCTCAAGATGAGCCATTAAGACACGAAATGTATCGTGTATTGAAAGAAAAGCGCGATTTGTGACTGAAGGCGTTTGTTTTCTTATTTTACGAAAGCAATACAGTCAAGGAATCATCGCTGATAGCAGAGGGTAAAATTAAAATAAATAAAACGAAGCTTTTACGCAACGATTAATTACTTGTAATAAAATGTAAACTACTTTGCCACACGAGATCTGTTGGTTACAGGAAAAATGTCACTATCCTGTCCTTGATTTGGACGCTAAATTATAATGCTTACAAGTGTAAGAACGGTAAGACAGTACGAATGTGATGTGTTTTGAACGATAATATCGATGGATATCAGGAAAATAGAAACACTTGAACCTCCCTTAGCACATCATATGTTTGCGATTCGTCGCAGTGTGAACTCTTTCTAAGCCGTGGAATGTTTTCTAGAGGAATTGGGTACGCTCCGGCATAATGGCAGACTCTACAAGTCAGTCAATGTATACCCGGGGATTTCTCAGTTAAACTTCCGAGTGTGTAGGTTTCAAACATGATTAAAGTACATAATCTTCATACGTATTCTCCAAGAAAAATTGAAGTTTTATGGAACTGATGGTATACCAAGAATAACGTTATACCTAACTAAAAGAATGCAGGAAGTTGCACTTAGCAATTCAAACAATATAGTCTGGAGACGTTATTCTGACTGGGGAGAAATTAAGTATCAGGTTCCCCAAGGCTCAATCTTAGGTCCATTATTGTTCATCATGTGTAAACGACTTTCAGACTAATATACAACCAGCAGAATTAGTTCTTTTAGCGGATTACACTAGAACTGTAATCAATCCAAACATATTTATATGAACAGAATAAATGGGAAACAATGTTCTGAAAAGTATCATTTGACTTGTTTTATGCGAATGGTCTCACTCTCAATTTCACGAAGACCCAACATATTCAGTTCTGCACATCTAGGGGCACTACACCAGTGGTAAGTGTAACACTTGGCGAGGAAATAATAAATAGGCTAAAAACATCAAAATTCTCAGGCGTCCGTACTCATTAGAATTTAAACTGGAAAAAGCACATTTTGGAACTACTAAAACAGCATAGTCCAGCCACATTTACGCTTGGAATTACTGCAAATCTCGGGAAGAGAGAATTAATATTCTGGGGTAATTCATCTTTAAGAAAGAAAGTCTCCATTCCTCAAAAACCAGCTGTAAAAATAATGTGTGGTGCTTACCTACGACCAACTCGTAGACATCTGTTTAAGGACTTGGGCATTTTGACTACTGCTCTACAGTACATTTATTCCCTCATTAAGATTGTTGTAAATAATCCACTGCAGTTCAAAAGGAACAATGATGTACATAATTACAATGGCAGAAGAAAGAATGACATTTATTACTCAATAATAAGGTTGTCTTTAGCACAAACATGGGTGCAACTAAAAGTTTTGATTACTTAGCCAGGGATGTAAAATGTCTGACAGACTGGAAAGTAAAACTTGAAAACAAACTGAAAAAATTTCTCCTTGACACGCACAAAAAAACACTTATAAATGTTCAGCATGTAGCCTTATTTCCAAATTAATTTGTGATGGGAACGATCTGTTCCACATTATTGCGATTTGTAGTGCAAAATGATCCATGAAAAATGAAACTAACTAACTTCGCACATACATCCCGCAAAATGACAAAGACGGTAATTCCAGTGGATCTTCAAGCTTAGTCGGAGGCTTGGAGATAACTGTTTTTCCCGTGCATCATTTATTAATGGAGTAGGAAAAGGGAAAACGACTGTGGACCACGAAGTACCATCCACCACATACCGTGTGGCTGCTTGTTGGGAACACATGTGTATGTAGCTGTAGATGGTTGCTGCACTCAACTAGTTAACAGTGATAGGTGCGGCAATCTGCACAGGAATATCTTCGCTGAAACTGATCAAGAATGCTCAATAATCAACAAACATCTGTAAGTGGTGACTATCTCATCGAGTAGAAGGTCCCGGCAGAATGTTTACAGCCTATCGGGAATTTTCTGCAGCCCTCCTTTTCGACTACTAATGTCTATATCACCAATTCTACGTTATATAAATATTCTGAAATATTGTTAACAAATTACACACTATATTATCGTATTCATGACCCTATCAATCGCTCCCTTGTATACTTACCCCTGAGAATTGAGTAAGTAAGGCCAAAATACTTTTCTTAGACTTTCCGCGCTTAACAGCCAACAAGAGAGCACATTGGACATTACACAGACGATGGAATTGCAGATTAAAATCCTGTATGTGATCTAGTCGAGGCTTGAAGAAAGGAAGGAAAATAACAGTTTAGCCTCCATTCTCCCACGAGACCATTAGAAACGGGGCACAAGATCGGATTAAGGAAAGATGGGGAAGGAGATTGGTCGTGCCCTTTCCGAAGGAACCAATCCTGCTTTAAGCGGTTTAGGGAAATCACAGAAAATCTAAATCAGAATGGCGGGATTTGAACCTTCGCCCTCTCGAATAAGAGTTCAGAGTACCAATCACTGCGCCACTTCGCTAGGTTCGGAATTTCAGGACGAAATTCTTAGTTTGTCGCTTACTCTCCCTATTGAGCACGGATAAAATGATCAGAAGGTCCTCTCTCTTCTTCTTAGTTTTTGACTTTTTTTCACAGTTAACTTATTAGAGAAAAATTAATCCAAGTTTAAGACATCTCTGGGATGTATTCTGAACACAACAGGAGACAAAGGAATTTTCTGTGTGTGTGTGTGTGTGTGTGTGTGTGTGTGTGTGTGTGTGTGTGTACGTGTGCGTGTATGTATAAGTGTGAACAGAACAGGAAAACCATGGTGTTTAAAATTGCCCGATCTCATTCCAGTCTTTCAACATGTCAAGTTTTCATCTTCTGCAGGTACGCTTTGGTTTTAAACCGCGGACATCGACACGGATGAACATAAAATACTCGCAGTTCTAAAGTGATCTTCTTTGAGATAGGTAAGTATTAGCGATGTCTATTTTTAACTGTTAACAGATGTCTAATGAAATTTATATACTGCAGAGTGTCCCAAAAATATGAACAAAGAGTACATTTATAGCATTGTTGCTTTGATGGATATGGAATTTATCGATAAATTTTCAGAATTTGTTCAGAGTGGTATCATACAAGATGCTGATGGTCTTCACTGGCCTGTTACCGAGTAATAGCATTTACCGACTGACTGAACAGAGTTGTCTACAAAATACACATTGAAGATGCCCTTCCACACTTCCTGGCAGATATGACCATAATAACTGTTTGGCATGTATGGTTTAATTTTGACGGTTTGACGAGATATTGCAACACTTTAAAGGAAAAGGAAAGAAGACTAGAGTTTATCGTCCCGTCAGCGACAAGTCCGTTTAAGGCCGGAACAAAAGCTCGCATTTGATGAGACAGGAATTTTATATAGGAAACTGCAGAAACCTTGACTCTTGTTGGCAAGTCGGCATATCTGCTTCATTATGTACACCACTGGCCATTAAAATTTCTACACCAAGAAGAAATGCAGATGATAAACGGATATTCATTGGACAAATATATTATACTAGAACTGACATATGATTTCATTTTCACGCAATTTGGGTGCATAGATCCTGAGAAATCAGTACCCAGAACAACCACCTATGGCCGTAATAACGGCCTTGATACGCCTAGGCATTGAGTCAAACAGAGCTTGGATGCCGTGTACAGGTACAGCTGCCCATGCAGCTTCAACACGATACCGCAGTTCATCAAGAGTAATGACTGGCGTATTGTGACGAGCCAGTTGCTCGGCCACCAGTGACCAGACGTTTTCAGTTGATGAGAGATCTGGAGAATATGCTGGCCAGGGCAGCAGTCGAACGTCTTCTGTATCGAGAAAGGCCCGTACAGGACCTGCAACATGCGGTCGTGCATTATCCTGCTGAAATGTAGGGTTTCGCAGGGATCGAATGAAGGCTAGAGCCACGGGTCGTAACACATCTGAAACGTAACGTCCACTGTTCAAAGTGCGAACAAGAGGCGACCGAGACGTGTACCCAATGGCACCCCATACCATCACGCCGGGTGATACGCCAGTATGGCGATGACGAATACACGCTTCCAATGTGCGTTCACTGCGATGTCGCCAAACACGGATGCGACCATCATGATGCTGTAAACAGAACCTGGATTCATCCGGAAAAATGACGTTTTGCCATTAGTGCACCCATGTTCGTCGTTGAGTACACCATCGCAGGCGCTCCTGTCTGTGATGCAGCGTCAAGGGTAACCGCAGCCACAGTCTCCGAGCTGATAGTCCATGCTGCTGCAAACGTCGTCGAACTGTTCGTGCATATGGTTGTTGTCTTGCAAACGTCCCCATCTGTTGACTCAGGGATCGAGACGTGGCTGCACGATCCGTCACAGCCATGCGGATAAGGTGCCTGTCATCTCGACTGCTAGTGATACGAGGCCGTTGGGATCCAGCACTTTGTTCCGTATTACCCTCCTGAACCCACCGATTCCATATTCTGCTAACAGTCATTGGATCTCGACCAACGTGAGCAGCAATGTCGCGATACGATAAACCGCAAGCGCGATAGGCTACAATCCGACCTTTATCAAAGTCGGAAACGTGATGGTACGCATTTCTCATCCTTACACGAGGCATCACAACAACGTTGCACCAGGCAACGCCGGTCAACTGCTGTTTGTGTATGAGAAATCGGTTGGAAACTTTCCTCATGTCAGCACGTTGTAGGTGTCGCCACCGGCGCCAACCTTGTGTGCATGCTCTGAAAAGCTAATCTATTGCATATCACAACATCTTCTTCCTGTCGGTTAAATTTCTCGTCTGTAGCACGTCATCTTCGTGGTGTAGCAATTTTAATGGCCAGTAGTGTATTAAGCAGTGTGCCGTTGCGTTACACTGCGCGCCTGTTATTAGGGACTATATCTAGCGCTCTCTCGGTAACAAAAATGGTTCAAATGGCACTGGCACTATGGAACTTCTGAGGTCATCAGTCCCCTAGAACTTAGAACTACTTAAACCTAACTAACCTAAGGACATCACACACATCCATGCCCAAGGCAGGATTCGAACCTGCCATCGTAGCGATCGCGCGGTTCCAGAGTGTAGCGCCTAGAACCGCTCGGCCACACCGGCCGGCTCTCCCGGTAACGATAGATTGCTTATACAGGGTGTTACAAAAAGGTGCGGCCAAACTTTCAGGAAACATTCCTCACACACAAATAAAGAAAAGATGTTATGTGAACATGTGTCCGGAAACGCTTAATTTCCATGTTAGAGCTCATTTTAGTTTCGTCAGGATGTACTGTACTTCCTCGATTCACCGCCAGTTGGCCCAATTGAAGGAAGGTAATGTTGACTTCGGTGCTTGTGTTGACATGCGACTCATTGCTCTACAGTACTAGCATCAAGCACATCAGTACGTAGCATCAACAGGTTAGTGTTCATCACGAATGTGGTTTTGCAGTCAGTGCAATGTTTACAAATGCAGAGTTGGCAGATGCCCATTTGATGTATGGATTAGGACGGGGCAATAGCAGTGGTGCGGTACGTTTGTATCGAGACAGATTTACAGAACGAAGGTGTCCCGACAGGAAGACGTTAGAAGCAATTGATCGGCGTCTTAGGGAGCACGGAACATTCCAGCCTATGACTCGCGACTGGGGAAGACCTAGAACGACGAGGACACCTGCAATGGACGAGGCAATTCTTCGTGCAGTTGACGATAACCCTAATGTCAGCGTCAGAGAAGTTGCTGCTGTACAAGGTAACGTTGACCACGTCACTGTATGGAGAGTGCTACGGGAGAACCAGTTGTTTCCGTGCTATGTACAGCTAGTGCAGGCACTATCAGCAGCTGATTGGCCTCCACGGGTACACTTCTGCGAATGGTTCATCCAACAATGCTTCAATCCTCATTTCAGTGCAAATGTTCTCTTTACGGATGAGGCTTCATTCCAACGTGATCAAATTGTAAATTTTCACAATCAACATGTGTGGGCTGACGAGAATCCGCACGCAATTGTGCAATCACGTCATCAACACAAATTTTCTGTGAACGGTTGGGCAGGCATTGTTGGTGATGTCTTGATTGGGCCCCATGTTCTTCCACCTACGCTCAATGGAGCACGTTATTCCGATTTCATACGGGATACTCTACCTGTGCTGCTAGAACATGTGCCTTTACAAGTACGACACAACATGTGGTTCATGCACGATGGAGCTCCTGCACATTTCAGTCGAAGTGTTCGTACGCTTCTCATCAACAGATTCGGTGACCGATGGATTGGTAGGGGCGAACTAATTCCATGGCCTTCACGCTCTCCTGACCTCAACCCTCTTCACTTTTATTTATGGGGCATTTGAAAGCTCTTGTCTACGCAACCCCGGTACCAAATGTAGAGACTCTTCGTGCTCGTATTGTGGACGACCGTTCTCCAGGTCTGCATCAGCGCATCAGGGATTCCATGGGACGGAGGGTGGATGCATGTATCCTCGCTAACGGAGGACATTTTGAACATTTCCTGTAACAAAGTGTTTGAAGTCACGCTGGTACTTTTTGTTGCTCTGTGTTTCCATTCCATGATTAATGTGATTTGAAGAGAAGTAATAAAATGAGCTCTAACATGGAAAGTACGCGATTCCGGACACATGTCCACATAACATATTTTCTTTCTTTGTGTGTGAGGAATGTTTCCTGAAAGTTTGGCCGTACCTTTTTGTAACACCCTGTATAGTTAATTTTCAAATCTTATTCAGTCGGACTTTTTCTTCTGGTATCAAGTGAAGAGCGTAGTTTACGATAATCTAGGCTAAGCTCTCGTGTACCTCGTTACTAGGATTACTGTTGTTACACTGTAGGAAATATTCCATCCAACCACAAAATGGATAGAATAATTATAATTGTTGCTTCGCACTCCTGCTAGGCGTATGCTTCAGTACGTGTAACAACTCGAAAACATCGCTGTACAGTCTGCTGCAATCATGGCGGTTGAGATTTTGAAAAAGTGCTTTAAAGTAACAGTTCTGTGCAATAACAGAACAGAAACTCAGCGACAGTGGATAAAGATGTTCAAATTGTACCACAAAGCTCTGCATTGCTTTTGGAATTAATTTTGAAAGATTATATACCCGTTATTCATCATTGGGTTTTGAAGCTCTAACAGTAGCCGTGTTTGCAGAGAAAAACTACTGGATATGAGGTTCACCTATTATACAAACCTGTTGTCTGCATAACAGAAACTCTCTCTCTCCGTCTGAACAGGTATTGAAGGCCCGACGGTACCGACCGAACACCGTGTCATACTCAGCCCACAGGCGTCACTGGATGCAGATATGGAGCACACCGCTCTCCCGGCCATTGTCAGCTTTTGTGACCGGAAACGCTGCTACTCAATCAAGTAGCTCCTCATTTTGCCTCACAAGGTATGAGTGCACCCTGCTTGCCAAACAGCGCTCGGCAGACGGGATGGTCACCCATCCAAGTGCTAACCACCGGCCGGAGTGGCCGACCGGTTCTAGACGCTACAGTCTGGAACCGCTACGGTCGCAGGTTCGAATCCTGCCTCGGGCATGGATGTGCGTGATGTCCTTAGGTTAGTTAGGTTTGAGTAGTTCTAAGTTCTAGGGGACTGATGACCTCAGCAGTTAAGTCCCATAGTGCTCAGAGCCATTTGAACCATTTGAACCAAATGCTAACCAAGCCCGACAGCACTTATTTCTTTGATCTGACGGGAACCGGTGTTACCATTGCGGCAAGGTCGTTGACGTTTGCATAGTAGGTGGACGTGAAATCCAGTAATTAGCTGCCTGCTTCTTTAAACACGATACCACAGTTGTCAGAAGGTAATAATTACTTTGTTTCTTTATTTATCATCTCACAATCTACCTGGCACAGTCCCAGAGACATTATACGTCGAACACTTCAACAGATCGCAGTTGTCATAAGACAATGAGACACTGATTTATTTATTTAAAATCACACTACATCTTTTACTGTTTCTAAGACGTTATGAGATTGGTCGATACGAAGACGCTACTACTCACCATGGATTCGCTGTATGGAACACCTGGGAAAGCCTCTGCAAGTTTTTAGGTAACGGTCACATTCATATAAAAATGATAATGTATTTTGTTGTGATGTTTTTTTTAAAACACAGTATTAACAATATCTTATCAATGTTGACGTTGATATGAAAATCCAACGAGATGTTGTCGTAACTTGCAACTGCTATTGTGGAATTTGTCATCTTGCTCCGCAACCCCTAATGGTTTTTTATTTGTGCGATTATTCTTTCCGGGGCAAGATTGCCGCGAAGAAGATTTGTGTTGAAAGCAATTAAAAACACAAAAAAAAAATAAGTCGATGGTGAACATAAAGGCTGATATGAAATGTGACAATTTTCAGATAACGTGAACTATTCTCTGAGTGCAATGGAGACGATACTGGTGAGTCCGCAGCTCGTGGTCGTGCAGTAGCGTTCTCGCTTCCCACGCCCGGGTTCCCGGGTTCGATTCCCGGCGGGGTAAGGGATTTTCTCTGCCTCGTGATGACTGGGAGTTTTGTGATGTCCTTAGGTTAGTTAGGTTTAAGTAGTTCTAAGTTCTAGGGGACTGATGACCATAGCTGTTAAGTCCCATGGTGCTCAGAGCCATTTGAACCATTTGATACTGGTGAGGTCGTTTAGTATTACTTGTGGAAAGTAAGAATTTTGAATATAGATTTGAGCAGAGTTTCATGTGGAAAGTATGATGTATGTCTGTGGAGGGAAGGAGTTAAGGAGATGACGTAGATTTTTGCAACTGGGTAGAACTTTGAAGCTACGAACGTAAAGGAGGTTTGTAGCCTTCACTTGGGATGGGAATGGTAGGATAGGTTGCAGGCGATGTAATGGATAAATCTGAGTAATAGTTCATCTCGGAATGGGAGGCAGTTAACATTATCACGGGAAAGAACATGGGACGTGTGGAGACATGAGGAAGGTGAACTGCAAACGAAACTTCTCAAAGTGATTTTAGGATTCTAGTGCAAGAGAGATGTAGGACAGGTGGAAGTTATACGTACCATAGGAACTTAATGAACAGTTATGGGAAGCGAGGGGACAGGGGAGACGGATATGAAACGAGAGGTGTTGAGCGCATAGTTCAAGAATTTGTCCTAGCGAGTAATGCCACGAAACGTTTCTAACTCAAGTTTTACTAGCGTAAAATATTAAACACGACATGTCCGTCACATAAAATGTATCAGTATGGAAATCTGTTTTCCCCGTTGTACCGTGGTTAAATAGCGGGTCAGAGAAGGGCATTAAAAGTTGTGACAGATTAGAAAAGCTCTACGAAGGACATCAGAACGGGTCGATGGAACCCTCAAGAACAGGCTTTTCCCAGAGTCATTCTGTAGGCGTCGCAGTGTTTCCCAGCGAGAAATAGCTTCCTTCATGAAAATGCAGAAAGCAATCTGTGTGTGCGTGCGAGTGTGCGTGTGACGAGCAGCGGAAGCTAGCAAGGTGTTGCTCAGACTACGAGGAACCCCAGCGTTTAGTGAAGACAAAGAGGAATTGCGTCAGCTGGTGACGCGGTGTAACCGCGCCTACTCGCTTTCTCGGTACGGCAGACACGCCTCCTGATAACCGCAACACGCCACCACGTGGTGCAAGTCTGCATACGCTCTTCGCGGAAGGCAACGGGATCAGGGTATTCCCTGGCGGAAGCTGGCTGGCGCCTCGCCTACGTCTCAACATTGGACAATGTCACGTGCCCTCTCATTCTGAGGAACAGCGGATAGGTTGGGAACTTAATCCAGCACATTGCCGCAACGACTGTTGACCAGGTACTTCACGCCATCGCCTTTCCTCACCTTGCCGGCGAAATATTACCACTGAAAATTTCACCCGTCACCAGGATTCGAGCGGACTTGCCAGCGAGTCGAGCGTCACCGAACAAGCGAGCCTCTCTGTATACAGGGTGGTCCATTGATCGTGTCCGGGCCAAATATCACGAAATAAGCGTCAAACGAAAAAACTACAAAGAACGAAACTCGTCTAGCTTGAAGGGGGAACCAGATGGCGCTATAGTTCGCCCGCTAGACGGCGCTGCCATAGGTCAAATGGATATCCACTGCGTTTTTTAAAATAGGAACCCCCATTTTTATTACAAATGCGTGTAGTACGTAAAGAAATTTGAATGTTTTAGTCGGACCACTTTTTTCGCTTTGTGATAGATGGCGCTGTCACAAACATGTTGTTGTTGTTGTGGTCTTCAGTCCTGAGACTGGTTTGATGCAGCTCTCAATGGTACCCTATCCTGTGCAAGCTTCTTCATCTCCCAGTACTTACTGCAACCTACATCCTTCTGAATCTGCTTAGTGTATTCATCTCTTGGTCTCCCTCTACGATTTTTACCGTCCACGCTGTCCTCCAATGCTAAATTTGTGATCCCTTGATGCCTCAGAACATGTCCTACTAACCGGTCCCTTCTTTTTGTCAAGTTGTGCCACAAACTCCTCTTTTCCCCAATTCTATTCAATACTTCATCATTAGTTATGTTATCTACCCATCTAATCTCCAGCATTCTTCTGTAGAGAGGGCACGTGACATTGACCAATCTAGCTACCAGTAGACGACAAAGCATCTCCTGATCGTGCAGATTGGGTAGCTTGCGACCGCCACAGCCTTCGTAAGGGGACTGATTTTAAACGCTGTTTCGGTTTCCTATTGTTTCCATAAGTGTTGTGAGAAAGGAACAATGATTGCTAAAATATACGGGTACCATTTTCCCTGTTCTTGTTTAAGTTTACGTAGGCAGAGTGTTTGTTTTAACTTGAGACAGCTAAATACATCGAAAGCGACGCATCATATGGAAAACATGTTCCAGGTAAAAAGTTAACATGACTAAAGGGGACATCTGTCTGTGGCCACCCACTAAGCACTCCTCTTGCACGGGTGGTGTCAACTTTGTATTTTCAAACGTGTACCCCCATTGTTTTCCATTCATGGTAAATGGTGCTGCAATCGACAAATATCAGATGTGCCTGTTTTTCAATTAAGGACCGATGCATTTGATTCTGCGTCTTATCTAAGATGTAAATCTTTGTGTTTGAGCATTTATTGTCAATTACAATTATGGGAAATCACCGAAATTTAACACCTCAGTGGTGAGAGGCAAGGGGACTCACCGAAATAAAGCACATAAATGGTGAGAGAATAGTGGACTGATTGACATCAAGCATCCTGCTGGGAACAGAAAACTATTACATCAACGTCGTTGTTCCTGGATCACGCTACACGTAGTTTCTAACGCCTAACAATATTGTACTGTATAATCAAATTAGTAAGTATGGAACATAAAAAATTAACCGATAGAACAGAAAAGTTTACATTTACGTCGTAAATGGAATCTAGAATGAAATGCGTCGGTTCTTAATTGCAAAAACAGGCACACTTGATATTTGTGATTACAGCGCCATTTGCTACTAATGGGAAACAATGCCTTGACTAAACCGTAGACCCTACGTACTTTTTTTCCATAGAATCTACCTCGATAGCCGTTCCCCGTCACAATCATTCGCTCACGGGCTTGAGGGAACAGTGACTGGCTGCATGCCTCCGTGAGTGTCTAATCCCATTTATCTAATCTTTCTTATATCTACGTAAGTCAAGTGATTAGGCAGTAGAATGATTACACAGTTCATCTCGAATATCGGTTCTTTAAATTCAGCTAACAGTGCTTCGTGGGATCGGATACCATCATCTTCCTTCCAGTGATACACATTTAGGCTTCCTGAACCAACCATTAACAGTCGTTACGCTTTCGTTAGGGCTGTACGTTATCTTGGCAGCGGATTTGCATTTCCCCATCCCCCTGTCGCCAAATCTGCCTTTTATTCGCCTGCTTACTACTGACTTTACGCTTTCGCCCCATTTTTTATCGCCTTGTAATAGAAACGCAATAAAAATGTTAAGCATTTAGAAGGAGAGGAGGAAATGAAATGAAACTTCCGAGTTGCGAGATTATGTACTTTCAGTTCAGTGGTTACAAAATCGAGTCTAATCAATAACATTGTAACTGTCGCTCGATATCCTGGATATTGGCGCTGAGTCGGAGTTGCGATCCTACATTCACGCATATAAACAAAAATATTATGACCACATGCTTAATAGCATCTTGCTCCATCTTTATAAAAAAATAATAGAGCAACTATTCTACGTGGCGTGGGTTAGACAAGTCCTTGATAGTCCTCTAGAGGTATGCGGCACTAGATATCTATCCTCAGGTCACCCAATTCCCGTAAATTACCGGACGGTGTTTTGTAGGTGAGGAACTGGTACCCGAATGCGTCCGAGACGTGTTTCATCAGGTTAGATCAGGCGAATTTAGTGATCAAGATATCAACGTGAGTTCACTATCACGTTCCTTAAAGCACTGAAGCCGATTTTAGACTTCTGATATGGACAGTACTCTGCTAAAAGTTGCCATTGCTGACAGAGAAGGCATTAAGAATGAAAGGACATAGGTAGTCCGTATTAGCGTTTGTATATTCCACAACTGTCATGGTGCCTTCGATTACTACCACAGGTCCCATAAAATCCCAATTAAATGTACTCCATAGCATAATACGGCCACCATCGGCGTGCGTCCTTGGAGTGCTGCATGTTTCGAGTAGCTTTTCAGGACACGACCATCGACCTGGTGTAACAAGAACTGTGATTCATCGAGCCAGGCGAAACGATTTCATTTATCAACGGCCCTTTTCGGTGATTCTGTGCCCACTGCAGTAGTACTTCACGGTGTGGACGGGTCAACATGGGAACACTTGGGAGTCGTATGCTGCAGAGTTTACGTTCAACAAACTACGCTGAACGGTGTGGTTCCTGCACCAGTATTATACACTGTCGGCCGATGTGCCAGATACCGCCACCTATCTTGATTTACAGTGCGGGCAAGCCTCCGATCTCCACGTTCTACGGTGAGGCGTGGTAATCCAACACCTTGTCCTTACTCGTGGTTTCACCGCTCTTCAGCCACTCTCCAATGATGCTCACGACAGTAGCACTCGAACAGGCGACAACCCTCATCATTTCCGATAAGCTTTTTACCAGGTGCCTGGCCATATCAATCTGCCGTAAGTCAATGTCGCTTATACTATGTGATCAAAAGTATCCGGACACCCCCAAAAACATACGTTTATCATATTAGGTGCATTGTGCTGCCATCTACTCCCAGGTACTCCATAGCAGCGACCTCAGTAGTCATTAGACATCGTGAGAGAGCAGAATGGGTCGCTACGCGGAACTCAAGGACTTCGAACGTGGTCAGATGGTTACGTGTACGAGATATCCACACTTCTGAACATCCCTAGGTCCTCTGTTTCCGATGTGATAGTGAAGTGTAAACATGAAGGGACACGTACAGCAAAAAAGCGTACAGGCCGACCTCGTCTGTTGATTGACAGAGACCGCCGACAGTTGAAGAGGGTAGTAATGTCTAATAGGCAAACATCTACACAGACCATCACACAGGAATTCCAAACTGCATCAGGATCCACTGCAAGTACTATGACAGTTAGGTGGGAGGTGAGAGAACTTGGATTTCATGGTCGAGCGGCTGCTCATAAGCCACACATCACTGCGGTAAATGCCAAACGACGCCTCGCTTGGTGTAAGGAGCGTAAATATTGGACGATTGAACAGTGGGAAAACGTTGTGTGGAGAGACGAATCACGGTACACAATGTGGCAATCCGATGGCAGGGTGTGGGTATGGCGAATGCCCGTTGAACAGCATCTGTCAGCATGCGTAGTGCCAATATTAAACTTCGGAGGTTTATGGTGTTATGGTGTGGCCTTGTCTTTCATGGTGGGGGATTGCACCCCTTGTTGTTTTGCGTGGCACTGTCACAGCACAGGCCTATATTGATGTTTTAAGCACCTTCTTGCTTCCCACTGTTGAAGAGCAATTCGGGGATGACGATTACATCTTTCGACGATCGAGCACCTGTTCATAATGCACGGCCTGTGGCGGAGTGGTTACATGACAATAACATCCCTGTAAAGGACTGGCCTGCACAGAGTCCTCACCTGAATCCTATAAAACACCTTTGGAATGTTTTAAAAGGCCGACTTCGTGCCAGGCCTCACAGACCGACATCGATGCCTCTCCTAAGTGCAGCACTCCGTGAAGAATGGGCTGCCATTCCCCAAGATACCTTCCAGCACCTGATTGGATGTATGCCTGCGAGAGTGGAAGCTGTCATCAAGGCTAAGGGTAGCTAACACCATACTGAATTCCAGCATTACCGATGGAGGGCGCCACGAACGCGTAAGTCGTTTTCAACTAGGTGTCCGGATACTTTTGATCACTTAGTGTATGTCAGTGGATTTCCCCATTTGCTGTGTGTGTCGTCACTAGAATGATTCATCATTTGGCTGATTCTTTTCTTACCACGTCATGTGCCAGCAACGCTGCCATGCGGCATTCAATCTTGCGGTGGGCGGTGTTCATAATGTTTTCATCAGAATATTTACTATTCGAAACATTTCGGGGCTGTTACTGGACCAAGGGTACGTCAACATCACGCGGACCGTTCATGGAGACACGTTCTGCATATAAACGAGGGTTATCCTGTTGAAAGACAGTACTAGGATATAATCTCACGAGCCGGCCGCGGTGGTCTCGCGGTTCTAGGCGCGCAGTCCGGAACCGCGCGACTGCTACGGTCGCAGGTTCGAATCCTGCCTCGGGCATGGCTGTGTGTGATGTCCTTAGGTTAGTTAGGTTTCGGTAGTTCTAAGTTCTAGGGGACTGATGACCACAGCTGTTAAGTCCCATAGTGCTCAGAGCCATTTGAGCCATAATCTCACGAGAGGTGATCCGTGAGAACATAAGATGTCTGTCGCTTACTACCATAGTCGTAGATGATGGTGAGCCGAGGTAGCGCAGTAGCGAATTTCATCGCTGAAGAAGATACGACGCCATCGATCCATCGTCCTATGTATGGCGCCACACTAAAGGCAGTCTTTTGTGCAATGGTGCTTGTAGTGTCCCAATCATGGTATGACTATCTAGTAAACAACTAGTGGGGCACACGGTTGGTGTTCTTTCAGTGAGCTTATTACGTGTGACCGAATGACAGTTCTAGATACGAAGAGGTTATGATTGGCATGATCAGATTTACGTCGATTACAACCTTGATGATGAACGGAACACACTTCAACATCGGGCCACTATCGCATCAAAACACCCCACATGCCTGGAAAATGCACAATTATACCAGTTATCTATGTGCAGACCCACAAAGGCCTCCTTTCAAACTCTACCGTCTGTTAGAAACTGCCGGCCGCGGTGGCCTGCCGTTCTAGGCGCTCCAGTCCGGAGCCGCGCTGTTGCTACGGTCGCAGGTTCGAATCCTGCCTCGGGCATGGGTGTATGGGATGTCCTTAGGTTAGTTAGGTTTAAATAGTTCTAAGTTCTAGGGGACTGATGACCACAGCAGTTGAGTCCCATACTGCTCAGAGCCATTTGAACCATTTTGTTAGAAACTCTAAAAACTCGCGAGCACACGGCAGTCTCATAGTCCTTCTCTGTGCACACTAATAATGTGATGGACTGTTCACCTATTACATGCTCTGTTATACATGAGAAAATGGTCACATGCTGATTACACGAATGCACTCTGGTTGCCGTTCAAGTCATCACAGATGATCACTACTCTAAAGATTTACATACCCGCTGATGGTGTATACGTTCATGGAATTGTGTCTCTATTGGACAATATTTCCCATGCATAGTCCCTGTGGCGGCTCGTGAGTATACATTGTGAGAGTTCACAAATTTTTAGATTCAGATAAGTTTGGGAGAGTGAAATTAATAGCATCTGCTGTATAACGTTATGCTTAACAACAATTTTATACAACTGCAGCCACTGCCAATAATAATAACAACAGTAATAATTATAATAATAATGAGAAGCATAACTTATTTGACAAAGGAAAGAATTGTTTTTATGGAATTTTGTTGTTTTGTGCATAATTAAGTACAGTTTAAGGCAATAACGAAATAATGATTAAGCTTTCACTACTCTACGTTTCGCATTTTTGTGTAAGTGGGAGTTTTCGTGCTTCCTCATTTTTTCGGACAAATGTACAAGGTCCCTAACAGGTGTATTAGTTCACAAGTTTACTTCCGCGCTGAAAATCAGATATTCTTACGCTGCACCCACACAAGGACTTGCGCTAGTTCTACACTTCCGTTGTTAAATGTTAGCTTGTAGTCACGCTTATTTCATTTCGTAACTATCTCAATGAAAGGATCTGCTCTCGGAGGCCCTAGTTCCTTTGCGGCTAGCTTTTCCTGATAATTTACTTTTATGTTCACAAAAGGACATTTTCACTCTGCAGCGGAGTGTGCTCTGATATGAAACTTCGTGGCAGATTAAAGCTGTGTGGCGGACCGAGACTCGAACTCTGAAACTTTGCCTTTCGTGGGCGAGTGCTCTACCGACTGAGTTACCCACGCACGATTCACGACGCTTCCTCATAGTTTTACTTTTCTGTTAGCATTTAAAATACATTCAACGTAGTTCGTGTTTACACCGCACTCGAAAGCCGATTCCCGCACAGTAAACAACTAACTCTAGACACAATCTGCCGTTTGTGTAAATGCGTAAATTCAACTAGAAATATCTACCAACATGGTCACCTGACTAGAACACAAATTTGGCGCTGAGATCCATAGGGTTCAAATGGTTCAAATGGCTCTAAGCACTATGGGACTTAACATCTGAGGTCATCAGACCCCTAGACTTAGAACTACTTAAACCTAACTAACCTAAGGGCATCACACACATCCATGCCCGAGGCAGGATTCAAACTTGCGACCGTAGCAGTCGCGCGGTTCCAGACTGAAGCCCCTAGAACCTCTCGGCTACCGCCGCCGGCGTGCTATCACCCAGCAGGATTTATGGCGAGTGAACGGGGAGGAAAGTCTGCCGCAGTGTGCTGGTGGCACTGAGGTAAACTTCTGGTTGAGTGAAAGGGCTAGCTGTGCATATCGTGGTGCGTGCACGTTGTTTATCAAATTTGCATGTATTTGACCTGTAACGTAATTACGTCACGCGAGTTGCTCAAATGCAAAAGCTCCTCAAAACGTGCACAACTGAAGCTGTGCTCGTGACCCCGATGCCAAGTTTCACAGTGTCTAGAGGAGCAGTAGCGCTGTAGACTGAAGTGCCATATTTTTCAGATTGCAGCATCTATGTTGTGTTTACATTACACTGCCTGCCGAAATTAAGAACATAAAAATGTTGGCTTCACTTAATAAAGATTTGAAAGGATGCTAATATTTAACAGTTTTCTTAGCACTGAGGAACATGCAAATTATTCACATTGACAGTTCTGCCACTATTTCCAAGAAGAATTGTCTTTCATATAAAGAGTATTCCTGCTATTGCTTCTCTCTTTTTATTATTTCAATGAAGTCGGAAGATACAGGGGTTGGACAAAATATGGAAACACCGTGAGAAATGCATGATTGAACACAAATGTAGATGCTAACCAAGTCTACGGCTTGTGCTCTTGTACGTGACCACGAACGACACCTGTGAAATGTCCTCAATACGTTGCAAGTGTCAGCAGTGGTCATCAAAACGGTGTTCTTTATAGTTGCAAGTGCATTATGTCAGAGCTAAGTCAATTCCGAAATGGGCAAATTGTTAGTGCTTGTAAGGTGCCCGCTTCCCTAAGGCAGCCGAAGTTTTGGGTGTACCAAGGGACACCGAATCGAAGATTTATACTGTGTACAGGAAAAGTGGAAAAACACCTTCCGTTAAGGCACAAAGCGAGTGCAAGTGTGTGCTGAGTGCTCTTGATAGACTGTCAATAAGAGGATTGAGACGTAAAATAAGAAGACGACAACTACAAAAGTTGCTGCAGAACTGGCTGTCGCAATCGCGAACCTTGTCAGCACCATAAAAATACGAAATGGAGGAGGGGGGTCTAAAAGCAGAGAATTGCAGGACAAACTGGAATTCCAGAACCACTCACCAGTGATGCAAATGCCCTTTACAGGAAGACATGGTGCCACAGCCATAAAACCTCAACTTTGGTGGAATGGAAGAAAGTCATTTGGTCAGATGAGTCTTGTTGCACACTGTTTCCAACTTCTGGCAGAGTTTACGTCACAAGAGTGAAACACGGTAGGGATTCGGTGATGATTTGGACAATCGTGGTATTATATGCGCCCTATGGGTACTGTGCAAGACCGCGTTACTGCTAAGGAGTACGTGACCATTGGGGCTGGTCAGTTCTTCCTCGTGGTACGCCGCGCGGGGTACCCTCGCGGATTACGGCGCCTTGCTACGGTTCGCGAAGCTGCCCCGTCGGTGGTTCGAGTCCTCCCTCGGGCATGGGTGTGTGTGTTGTCCTTAACGTAAGTTAGTTTGGTAGTGCGTAAGCCTAGTTTGGTCCCATAAAAACTTACAACAAATTTCCAAATTTCCCATGGTATAGTGTTTGTTCACTGACGTTGATGCTGTGTTCCAAGACTACAGGGCCCTGTTCACACAGCTCGTATCGTCCAGGACTGGTACTGTGAACAGGAAGATGAATTGTTGCATCTCCCCTGGCCACCGCGGTCAGCAATATCAATATTACTGAATTTTTTAGGCTTTCCACTATTGCACAAGAAGAACGGTGCAGATTCCCTTGAGAACTACATAAGATATGCATTTATCCATTTCAAGATGACTGGAATTGGTTTTGAATGCCAACGGGTTTCAAAAATGGTTCAAATGGCTCTCACAAGGGAACCTCCCCATCGCACCCCCCTCAGATTTAGTTATAATTTGGCACAGTGGATGAATAAATGCTACGATCTCACAATCGACAGTGATGTGCTTTAGGTCCTTATGATTCTCACTGCCTCAAATGGAGTATTGTATGATAAAATTCATAACTTAATATTTTATAACTCATTCAGAAACCAACAAAACAAGTTTATTGTAGGTACAACTTTAACATATACTGACATCCTATCTAATTTTACTATATAATGAGTCAATTAGCGTATCAGAGGAGTGTGCTATCATCAATATGGTTCAAATGGCTGAGCACTATGGGACTTAACATCTGAGGCCATCAGTCCCCTAGGACTTAGAACTACTTAAACCTAATTAACCTAAGGACATCACACACATCCATGCCCGAGGCAGGATTCGAACCTGCGACGTAGCGGTCGCGCGGTTCCAGACTGTAGCGCCTAGAACCGCTCGGCCACTCCGACCGGCGCCAACGGGTTTCCTACACCTTATTATGCGTGGTAATGTGTTGTGTTTTTGATGTTTCGTTACTTTTGTTGACTACCTGCATGTCTTTCATATAAAAATTATTTCTGCTGTTGCTTCTCTCTTTTTATTGTTTCAATGAATCTGGGTATGCATCAAGCTGTCGTGACAGAGAACAATAACGGTTGTATGACTGATATTGAGTATGTCAAATGATGTGGTTTGAACTGCCTCGAAGTGATGATGTGTATGGAAAAACTAGAATGCAAGGGCTTCCACAGTTTTTATACACACTATATTGAATTACTCTTCTAGAAACTCACGCTCTCGGAATTGTAACAGTAGACCATACTGTGATGCAAAACGCCTGTGTTGCAACGTCTGCCAATGTTGACTGAGTATCTCCGTGACGCGTTCTCGCCTACTAAACGAACCTGTAGCGAAACGTGCTGCTCTTATTAGGATTTTCTTTATTTCCTGTATCATTTCTATCTGGTACGGATACCAGACTGATGAGTAATATTCAAGAATTGGTCCAACGAGTGTTCTGAAAGAGCCGGCCGTGGTGGCCGAGGGGTTCTAGGCGCCTCAGTCTGGAACTGCGCGACCGCTACGGTCGCAGGTTCGAATCCGGCCTCGGGCATGGATGTGTGTGATGTCCTTAGGTTAGTTAGGCTTAAGTAGTTCTCAGTTCTAGGGGACTGATGACCTGAGATGTAAAGTCCCATAGTGCTCAGAGCCATTTGAACCATTTGTTCTGAAAGCTGCTTCCTTCGTTGATGGACTACATTTCCTGACGATTCTACTAATGTATATCAGTGTGGCATCTGCTATATCCGCGAGTTATTTGATGTAGTCGTTCCACTTCACATCGCTCCGTACGCATATTCCTAGATATTTTACGGATCTCTTTATGAAAGTAGCTGTTTCTAATGATTGTTCTGCAATTTTGTAATAATGCAATAAAGAGCCATTCCGTCTATGCATTCGCAATGCGTTATATTTGTTTACGTTGAGGGTCTATGGCCACTCCCTGCACCAAGCGTCGATCCTGTGCAGGTCTTCCTGTATTTCCCTACTATTTTTAGCGTTACGACTTCTCTGTATAAAACAGGATCATCCGAGAAAAACCTCGTGGTATTTCCGACGTTATCTATTAGGTTACCTAAGTATGTTGTGGAAAGTAGTGGTCATATAACGCTCCATGGGTCATGCCCGAAGTTACTTGTGCGTCTGAAGACTTCTCTCCGTTTAAAATGACATGCTGTTTTCTGTTTGCTAGAAACTCTTCAGTATCATCACTGATATTCCGTACGCTCGAATTTTGTTCACTGGGCAGCAGTGCGGAACTGTACCGAACGCCTTCCGGAAGTCAAGGAACACGATATCTATCTGTGCACTTGAGTCTACCGCTGTCTGGGTCGTGAGCAAACAGAGTCAACTGGGTTTCACACGATCGTTGTTTTCGGAACCCATGTTGATTCCTACAAAGAACATTTTAGAACTCCAGAAATGTCATAATACGAGATCATAAACCATGTTCCAAAATTCCAATAGACCGTCGTCATAGATATAGGCCCATGATTTTGTGCGTCTGTTCGACGACCCTTCCTGTTTTTTTCCAGTAATTAGGAAGGCTTCACCTTTAGAGAGACCTACGTTATACTGCTGCTAGAAGAGGGGCAAGTTCTTTCGCATTCTCTATGTAGAATTAAACTGTATCCCGTAAGGTCCAGTGGTCTTTACGCTGTTGGGCTATTTCAGTTGCTTTTCTATCCTTATATTGCGATATCTATCATCTCGTTGTTCGTGCGACGATTTAAAGGTGCGATCTTACAATCAAAATTTCTTGGGATTTTTTTTGTCTTATCGGAAGATTAAATTTTACTTTAGAATTCGCTCAACCCTTTACGAATAACCCTCCTTGCGCCAATTTTGGCTTCACTTAGTTTACGTTTGACTACACGGGTTTGGCTACGTTAAAATTTGCAGTGAAGCTCTCTTTCCTTTCGTAGCAGCTTTCTAACATTGTTCTCGAACCACAGTGGGTCTTTCTTTTCCATCCCTCAAAATTGTGCACCGTATATTCTCGCCTAAAGTGTGTTGTACGATGCTATTGCACTTCGTCCATTGAGGTTCAACATTGTCAGTGCTGGAGATGAAATTTACGTGATGACCCATCAAGTAATCTGAAATCTATCTTCCGTCGCTCTTCCTAAACAGAAAGATCTTCCTACTTTCTTACAGTTGTATTCAGTGATGCTGTAACGGCGTTATGACCACTGATTGCCTGTTTTACGCTGAGTTCGAGTCTGTTCTTCACCACCATGTCTAAGATGTCATCTTCACGAGTTATATCTCTGATCAACTGCTCAAAGTAATTTTGGGATAAAGCATTTAGCTCAAATGGTAGAGCACTTGTCCGCAAAAATCAAAGGTCGCGATTTCGAGTCTCGATCCGTCAGACAGTTTTAATTTTCCAGGAAGTTTCAAATCATTGCACACTCCACTACATAGTGAAAATTACATTCTGACATTTAGATCAATTTCAATTGATTCTCCGTCCCTACTACCCGTCCTAATCAATTGAGTCATCAAGATTGTAGCTGGTAAGTTAAAATCTCCCTTTAAAACTATAACATAAAAAGAAAATTTACGTGAACTATTCTCCAAGTTCCCCATCGGATGTTCCGCCACTACTGCTGCTGAGGCAGGGGCCTATAAAAGCACCTGATACCATGCTTCATCCATCTTTAACACTTATCTTCGCCCAAATTATTTCGCGTCTCTATTAATTTCGATACACATGATCGTATTTTCATTCCTATAAACAACACCGGATAAAAGTCTTATAACAGGCTTCTGTATTCTGAAAACACTGTTGCTGTAAGTTTCTTTTCCCCAGAAAACAACTCCATAACTCATTAGTGAATGTAAATATGCAGAATAAACTAGCTTCTTGATTTTTAACCATCTACAGCTATACTCAAGCGTACTGATAACGTAATTGAATTAAGTTGCTTTATTAATTCTGGGCCATGAGTTCCTTAAATAACTAATGTGACTAATTTTCATAATCAAATCGGCACTTGTCCAAATGAGCATCGGTTTCAATTTTAATTTCACCCACATGAGCGTTTTTTTCATTTTTTTTTTTTAATTTTAATACTGACAATTTAGGATCACATAACAACTTCAATTTCTCTTCCTTCCTTTTTGTTTTTTATTCTTTCAGCTCTCCTTCATCTTTTCTCCATGTTGTCTTTTCCTTTCTTCTGTACATGTCGCTCCAGATTTTTTATTTCTTCTACATTAAAAGGCTTCTAAATTTAATATTTTATTCTTGAAAATATTTCTGTCTGTTATTTCCGAATCTTTGTTGTTGTTTCTGTTTAGGGCTTTCCTTATTTCTGTAATTAGATATTTCTGAATACGTATATTTTTCGCTTATTTTTCGAGGATTTGAGGACTGAGTACTGTAATCCCCAAGTCCTCGAAAAATAAGCAAAAAATACCTATTCAAAAAAGCATATAAAAATTCACTTGACGCCTTCCTGAGAGACAATCTCCACTCATTCCAAATTATTAACATAACTGTACACCAGATGTGGCTTAAATTCAAAGAAATAGTATCGGCAGTAATTGAGAGATTTATACCAACTAATTAACAAACGACGGAGCTGATCCTCCTCGGTACACAAAACGGGTTAGAACACTGTTGCAGAAACAACGAAACAAACATGCCAAATTTAAACTGACGCAAAATCCCCAAGATTGGCGATCTTTTACAGAAGTTCGAAATTTAGCGCGGACTTCAATGCGAGATGCCTATAACAGTTCTCACAACGAAACTGTCTCGAAACCTGGCAGAAAATCCAAAGAGATTCTGGTCGTATGTGAAGTATGTTAGCGACAAAAAAACAATCAATGCCTTCTCTGCACGATAGCAATGGAGATACTACGGAAGACAGTACCGCCAAAGTAGAGTTGCTAAACACAGCCTTCCGAAATGCCTTCACAAAAAAAGACGAAGTAAATATACCAGAATTAGAATCGCGAACAGCTGCCAACATGAGTAACGTAAAAGTAAATATCCTCGGAGTAGTGAAGCAACTTGAATCACTTAATAAAAGCAAGTCTTCTGGTCCAGACTGTATACCAATTAGGTTCCTTTCGGAGTATGCTGATGCGTTAGCCCTATACTCAACAATCATATACAACCGTTCGCTCGACGAAAGATCGATACCCAAAGACTGGAAAGTTGCACAGGTCACACCAATATTCAAGAAAGGTAGTAGGAGTATGAGTAATCCACTAAATTAACGTCGTCATGCAGCAGGATTTTTGAACATATATTATGTTCGAACATTATGAATTACCTCGAAGAAAACGGTCTATTGACACATAGTCAGCATGGGTTTAGAAAACATCGTTCCTGTGAAACACAACTATCTCTTTATTCATATGAAATGTTGAGTTCTACTTACAAGGGATTTCAGATCGATTCCGTGTTTCTGAATTTCCAGAAGGCTTTTGACACTGTACCACACAAGCGGCTCGTAGTGAAATTGCGTGCTTATGGAATATCGTCTCAGTTATGTGAGTGGATTTGTGATTTCCTGTCAGAGAGATCACAGTTCGTGGTAATTGACAGAAAGTCATCGAGTAAAACAGAAGTGATATCTGGCGTTCCCCAAGGTAGTGTTATAGGCCCATTGCTGTTCCTTACCTATATTAACGATTTTGGAGACAATCTGAGTAGCCGTCTTCGGTTGTTCGCAGGTCACGCTGTCGTTTATCGACTAATAAAGTTATCAGAAGATCAAAACAAACAGTAAAACCGTTTGGAAAATATGTCTGTATGGGGCGGAAATTGTCAATTGACCCTAAATAACGAAAAGTGTGAGGTCATCCACATGAGTGCTAAAAGGAATCCGTTAAACTTCGGTAACACGATAAATCAGTCAAATCTAAAGGCTGTAAATTCGACTAAATACCTAGGAATTACAATTACAACACTGGCATGTTTTCCATTATTCTTACTGCTAGTTTTCCTTTATAAAGTCTGTAATACTGTGTGTCAACTACATTATCATCTAAGAATCTCGTTTCCTGCAAAGCTAAGACTTGTGTGTGGTTCTTCTGAAGAAATAATTCCAATTCCTTCTGTTTCCCAATTTTCAGCAGAGAATTTTCATGTTATATTCCTAATTACTACTTCTTTTTGCACTTAAACTTAGGAGGCTTTTCAGTATAGCGTATCTCTTCATCATCGTAAATGTTGGGTTTCCCCAGAACCCTAGGTCTCAATGCATTAGAATATGTAATGATGGTTTTCTCATCAAAGTTACCACCTGGGTAATTGCATTCACTGTGTGAACTTTCGATTTCGTGATTTTAAGTTGTCAGTTGTAGAGAGTAGGAAATCTTGGGTCATTCTTGAATTCCTAAAATACCAGATTGTGAGCCTGGAATACTCCTGATTCAGCCGCCACTAACATGTGGAAAGGACGCTACCGCCACTAACATGTGGAACCGTAGTGCCCTCTGTCCAGTTTAGCCTCGAAGAAGAGGTTCCCTCCTTTCTTTTAAAAACAAAAAGAAAGAAAGAAAGAAAAGTGGTGTTACTCTTCTATGAGGAATTATTTTATACGCATTGCAGAATTATCTCGAGAAATACGGTTCATCAGAAAAAAAAGTTTATACCTAAGTACGACACAGGATGGCCCTAGCAATTTATGTAACGTTGTTAATGGTAAATCTGAGATACGCTTCATATTTTATGTACATGGTAATAAAATCTTACACAAAAATTATGGGTCAATGAGAGCCGAAATTTTAAGGTCTCGCAGATGTCACTAGAGGAGTACTAGGTCAGTTTTACAAGGCTTGAGAAGGAACTTGGACATGGTATTCTTGAGGGAACCATCCCTGAATTCTTGTAAAGTGATTGTAGAAAGCTGCAGTAAATCTAAGTTAGACCGAACAAAGCTCTGAATACTGCTCCTACCCGAACACAGGTCCGCTAACCACTGTGCTGTCTTCATCTGTAATGATAACCGTAAGGTGCTCTCCTATTTGGACATTTCTTCTTCTAAAATTACATTCCAAAATGTTAACATAAGAAATGGAATGTTGTACCATCGAAGGCAGATGAGGCAGTGAGTGTAAAAATGTGATATAATAACGTAACAGGGAATGCGTGTGAAACTTAATGCAGAAAGAAAGGAAAGAGGGACATGGAGGAGAGAGAGAGAGAGAGAGATAGGTTGTAAGGGGACAGTCAAACAACTAGAGACAGAGACGAAGACAGATCCATAGGGAGCTAAGAATATCCAGACTAAGTTCACGCTTCGAAGCACGAAAGTATGCCTTATAGTAATGGAAACTTCAACTGCCGACAAAGAAGTTGTGGGCTACTGAAAATGACAACAGTGTCGACTCAAATTTAGCCAATAAACAATATTTATGTGAGTATGAGGAGATTATCTCGTAGTCAACTTTAGTGAGCTCATAGACGCTTATCGCCATCAACACGGCAAATATAAACGTCAGAATTTGGTTTTTCTTGGGGAAATCGCACTTGGGTTATGTCTTTTTCCACTTCCTTCTTCATTTCATTCAAATTTAAGACGATGTTTATCTACTTTGTTTTCGGATAATTAGATTAATCATAAATTGAACAAAAGGAGAAACCTGACTCTCTTTACAGTGGAAATATACACTGGGGTGCCAGAAGTCATGGGATAGCGATATGCATATATACAGAATGCGGAGTATCGCGTACATGAGGTATAAGGGGGCAGTGCATTGGTGGAGCTGTCATCTGTACTCAGGTGATTCATGTCAAATGGTGCCCGACGTGATTGTGGCTGCACGGCGGGAATCGACAGACTTTGAACGCGGAATGGTAGCTGGAGCTAGAGGCATGGGACATTCCGTTTCGAAAATCGTTAGGGAACTCAATATTTCGAGATCCACAGCGTGGCGAAAATACTTAATTTCAGGCATTGCCTCTCACCACGGACAACGCAGTGACCGACGGCCTTCACTTAACGACTGAGAGCAGAGGCGCTTGCGTAGAGTTGTCAGTGATAGTAGACAGGCAACACAGCGTGAAATAACCGTAGAAGTCAATGTGACACGTACGACGAACGTGTCCGTTAGGACGGTGTTGCGAAATTTGGCGTTGCTGGGCTATGGTAGCAGACAACCGACGCAAGTGCCTTTTCCAGCATCAGCTCTCCTGGGTTCGTGACCATATCGATTGGGCCTAGACTACTCGGAAACCGTGGCCTGGGCAGATGAGTCCCGATTTCAGTTGGTGGTAGTATTCGAGTGCGGCGCAGGCCCCACGAAGCAATGGTCCCAAGTTGTCAACAAGGCCCTGTGCAAGCTTTTGGTGATTCTATAATAGTGTGGGCTGCATTTATATGGAATGGACTGGGTCCTCTGGTCCAACTGAACCGCTCACTGACTGGAAATAGTTATCTTGGGCTACTTGAAGACCATTTGCAGCCATTCACGGACTTCATGTTCCTAAACAACGTTGGAAGTTTTATGGCTGACAATGTGTCTTCTCACCAGGCCACAATTGGTCGCGATTCGTTTGAAGAACGTTCTAGACAGTTCTAGCGAGTGGTTTGGCCAGCCAGACATGAATCCCATGGAACGTTTATGGAGCATAATTGAGAGGTCAGTTCGTGCACAAACTCCTGCACCGGCAACAGTTTTGCAGCTATGGGCGGCTTAGACGCAGCATGGCTCAATATTTCTGCAGGGGTCTTCCAACGACTTGTTGAGTCTGTGCCACGTCGAATTACTGCTTTATGTGATGGCTAAGTTTTCCTGGTAAAAATTTTGTACGTTATTAGAAGAGAATGTTATATTTCTTAGATTAAAATAGCGTCATGATTAAAACTGTACAGCAAACCCACTCTGTGGAGAACGGATCTTTTGAATCAAATGGACACAGAATCCACAAGATCAAACCCAACAGCAGGCTATTAAAGGCTGCCCCCGTTTTCTGGAGTGGTTTCATAATTTCTAATAAAATAATTGACTCAATAGTGAGCTTCGACCCAATTGACGAAAGGACATCCGCTTTAAAATTCAAACCCTCAAATGGCGTGCATACCGTTTTAAGAGTTCATGTTGCAACTAATGATCAAATCCAGAAGAAAACAGACGTAATATAGACTAATACTGAGAGAAAATAGATAACTACACGAGTAAAATACACTCGAACCGTACTATAATTCTATTGGGCGATTTCAACATATGAATTGGAAAACAGAAAAAATACAGGAAGATAATTGGTATGCATTCTGCTCATATGCTTACCAATAGAAATTGGAGAAGACTGCTAAAATGATGTGCTAATCACAATGGAGTCTTAAAATCCGTATCCTCTCAGAGAAAAACCAAGACGCTAACGATGAGTCACCGAAACCAATGTATGGGGAAAAACAAAAAAATGGTTCAAATGGCTCTGAGCACTATGGGACTTAACTACTGTGGTCATCAGTCCCCTAGAACTTAGAACTACTTAAACCTAACTAACCTAAGGACATCACACACATCCATGCCCGAGGCAGGATTCGAACCTGCGACCGTAGCAGTCGCGCGGTTCCGGACTGCGCGCCTAGAACCGCTAGACCACCGCGGCCGGCTATGGGGAAAAACATCTACACCACATAGCAATAAGCAGAAAATCATGAAAAGAAATAGTGAATGTTAGAGTTATAAAGTCGGCAAATATCGAATCAGATCTCAACAGGACATTTTTGTAGATCAATTTAAAATCAAGCCTAAAGTACATAGAAAACTTAAGAGAGACAAACTGAAAACCCGAAATATGACACCGATATGCTGTAGTTCGGAAAATTAAAGGCAGATCTTCAAAACTAGGACTTTCAAATGTGCGAGGATCTTAAAAATGGCATAATCAAAGCAGCAATCATAACAGCACCATCCACTAAACGAAAAAAAAAAGCAATCGTTGTGGAATGATCAATGCAAGCAGCGCCTACAAGAAGGACAGAAAGCACGGGAAGACTGGAATGCAAATAAAAGTTGGGTAAACAAACACAACCTAGAAAGAAGAAGGAAAGCCACTGGAACTTTTAAAAGAGAGAGGAACTTATTCATCACAAATGAGCTACACCGCTCTATGAAGATTTTAAAAATGCAGAAGAAGAGAAACTATTTCCAGCTGTTTAAAAAATAATTGACCAAATCTATACCACCAACTTGACAACTTTTAAACTTGAAAACAAACCAAACCGCTCATTCTCAACTGTAACATAATGCCGAAACTTTTACACACTTGTCATTAACCTGAATCAAAATTTATCGTTAGTAAAGACTGTACTCAAAACGATGACTCAGCACCCCCAGAGTTCGAAGAAAGTAAAGGAATTATATTTTTAATGAAAACCAGTAAGGCAGTTGGTGAGGATGGAATTAAGACGCAGTTATGGAAAGCCCTAGATGATGACGTCACTCTTAAATTTAAGAATATAACAGTTAAAACTTGAGAGAAAGAAAAATAGCAGAAAACTGGAAAACACCCAATATACATCATCTGCACGAGAAAGGACCTAAATTGACCCAAATAATTATAGAGGCATAACACTTCTATCAGCGACATACAAAATTTATCTAAAGGGCTGCTCACTCGTGCAGAACCCTAACTACAACCACAACAAAGGGAATATCAAAATGGATTTCGGAAAAATGGATAAAGCAGCGAATAGCTCTGGAATCTAAAAACTATTCTCCAAATGAGACATATGAGAGGCAAAGGTACCACAGTTACATCTGTAAATTTCAAGAAAGGCTATGATTCCGTTGACAGAGAATCCTTCATAATTACTGTGAAAGAATTCGGTTTAGACAAAAGAAACTACAAACAGTAACCAATATATACTGACAAACACCTCATCGAACGTCAGGTAATGTGGAGAACTCTCCAAAAGCGCTGAGATAAACACAGGAATCATGCAGGAAGAACGGACTGTCACCTTTCCTTTCGAACTACACTCTGGAGAAGGTGATAAGAGAGTGGAGAAAAATCGACACGAAAGGGATCAACTTGGGAAACCAAAATGGAAACATTTATGTGGACTTCCTGGTATTCGCAGACTGTCCACATAAATTACTCACGAATCATAACAAAATCAAGAGAGTCAGCTCATTCAAATATTTACGTGCGTGTCTTAACATAAACAACACTTAGAAGAACAGTCTAGAGATGAGTGCAGATAAGATGAACATTGCATTCCAGAGCATCAGAAACATATACTAGAAAAAGGCTTAATTGTTGGACGCCAAAATTAAACATTACAGTACAGTAGTGGAATCTGACGCTCTGTATGACACCGAAACACTAAAACTACTGCGGAAAGGTACCATAAGTAACATTCTGTAACTAGGAAAAAGACTGGTTAGAAGGATACTTGGCCCAGAGACAACAAAAACAGAATACGACAGGTCAAGATCCAACATAAAAATCCATGAACATGTAAAGAGTGCGCAAAAGAAGAACTCGTCCTTCCCACATTTGGCTAGAATGGGTGATGACAGACTGCCGAAGCAAATCTTTAATAAAGTAATGAAACTGAATGGACAACCAGTATGATTTACTCTTACTTTAAATAACTTCAGAAAATCAAATATTAACATAATGGATACGCATAAGAGGGATTTATTTAGGGACAAAATTCAGAATGTGGTCTTAAGGGAAGAACAAGTAAGAAAAACAAAACACCCTCCTAACATCGAACAGCTTCGGACTCAAGAGATCTGAACATGTGAAACGAATATGGGGGTAGTTGCAGAGGATGCATGCATCAAGAAGTGAAATACTGATTTCACGTTCTCTGTAGAGGGGCTATTCGAATAAATAAATAATAGAATAGACGACACATGCCGCTGTTTCAACCGCCAATACGGAACTGAAATCAGTTTTGGTTCGGTATTCGATAACACATTTTATCAAAACTGATTAGAGAGCACAAAATTTCGAGAGTTTTGTGTAAACAGTAATTAAATAAATTTTATAAAACTGACTAATGGCTATAAAGATAGTTGTAATGACAGGCTGCTTGAATATAACGATAGGTGAAATCGGCGGAAGCTCTATTTTTAAAAAAATTCAGATTGGACACAGCAATGTGGCGTCCTGAATGACTTCGTTCGCAGAGAATAAATAAACTGCTTCAAAACATTTCCTGTCTTTAAGTTGATTCTAGTCGTGAAATTGCGTGCTTATGGAATATCGTCTCAGTTATGTGACTGGATTCTGATTTCCTGTCAGAGAAGTCCCAGTTCGTCGTAACTGACGGAAAGTCATCGAGTAAAACAGAAGTGATTTCTGGCATTCCTCTAGGTTCCTGCTGTTCCTTATTTGTATAAACGGTTTGGGAGACAGTCTGAGCAGCCGTCTTCGGTTGTTTGCAGATGATGCTGTCGTTTATCGACTATTAAAGTCATCAGAAGATCAAAACAAACTGCAAAACAATTTGGAAAAGATATCTGTATGGAGCGCAACTTGTCAATTGACCCTAAATAACGAAAAGTGTGAGTTCATCCACATGAGTCCTAAAAGGAATCCGTTAAGCTTCGGTAAGACGATAAATCAGTCAAATCTAAAGGCCGTAAATTTAACTCAGTACCTAGGAATTACAATTACGAACAACTTAAATTGGAAGGATGGTTCAAATGGCTCTAAGCACTATGGGACTTAACATCTGTGGTCATCAGTCCCCTAGACTTAGAACTATTTAAACCTTACTAACCTAAGGACATCACACACATCAATGCCCGAGGCAGGATTCGAACCTACGACCGTAGCAGCCGCGTGGTTCCGCCTAGAACCGCTCGGCCACCGCGGCCGGCAAATTGGAAGGAACACATAGAAAAATGTTGTGGGGAAGGCTAACCAAGGACTGTGTTTTATTGGCAAGACACTCAAAAAATATAACAGCTCTACTAAGGAGAATGCCTACACTACGCCTGTCCATCGTCTTTTAAAATACTGCTGCGCCGTGTGGGATCCTTACCAGATAGGATTGACGAAGTACATCGGAAAAGTTCAGAGAAGAGCAGCACGTTTTGTATTATCGCGAAATAGGGGAGTGTCACTGAAGTGATACAGGATTTGGGGTGGACATCATTAAAACAAAGGCGCTTTTCGTTGCGGCGGAATCTTCTCACGAAATTTCAATCACTAACGTTCTCCTCCGAATGCGAAAATATTTTGTTGACACCATCCTACATAGGTAGAAACGATCACCATGATAAAATAAGGGAAATCAGAGCTCGTACGGAAAGATACAGGTGTTCGTTCTTTCCGTGCGCTGTACGAGATCGGAATAATAGAGAATTGTGAAGATGGTTCGATGAACCCTCTGCCAATCACTTTTGTGATTTGCAGAGTATCCATGTAGATGTAGTGACAATAATACATATTTTCCTGTCTCTAAAGAAAGGGATAGACGGCTAATTAGAAATTTATATTTGAACAAGAGAGCAGGAGTAAGAATAGGAGGTGTGATGAGTGAAGAAATTGAACTGGCAAGAGATGTAAGACAAGATTGTGGTTTATCACCAACAATGTTCAGTATATATCTGGACGAAAAAATTAGTGAAAGTGTTGATGGAAGGAGAGGAGTTTGAATAGGGGGTCGGAGAGTGGAGTGTATAAGATTTGCAGACAACATGGTTGTGATGGCAGAGAGTGCAAGAGAGATGGAAAAAATGTTAGGTTATCTGAACACAAAATTGGAGGAATATTGGATGAAGATTAACAAGAAGAAAACGAAAAGCATGGTAATTGGAAGAAAGGGGAGAAAATGCCGTATGAAAATAGGGGGAGAGGAAATAGAGCAAGTGAATAACTTCAATTACTTGGGAAGTGAAATAATGGATGATATGTATTGCTCAGCAGAAATTAGGAAAAGGATTGCAATGGCAAAAGAAGGATTCAAGAGGAAACAGAAATTACTTTGTGGACCACTAAACAAAGATATGAGGAAAAGACTTGCCAAATCTTACATCTGGAGCGTTGCACTGTATGGTGCGAAGACCTGGACATTGAGGGAGGAAGATGAAAGAAGATTGGAGGCACTAGAGATGTGGGTATGGAGAAGAATGAAAAGTGAAATGGGAAGACCGAGTTAGGAATGAAGAAGTATTAAGAAGAGTTGGAGAAGAAAGAAACATGCTGAAAGTCATCGGAAAGAGAAAACGGAACTGGATTGGACATTGTTTGAGGAGGGGCTGTTTATTGAAGGAAGGAATAGAAGGAATGGTGGAGGGAAAAAGGGGAAGAGGAAAAAGAAGTTATCAAATTCTGGGGAATATCAAATGGTTCAGATGGCTCTAAGCACTATGGGACTTAACATCTGAGGTCATCAGTCCCCTAGACTTAGAACTACTTAAACCTAACCAACCTAAGGACATCACACACATCCGTGCCCGAGGTAGGATTCGAATCTGCGACGGTAGCAGCAGGGTGGTTCTAGGAACCGCTCGGTCGCAAGGCCGGCGACAATATCAAAGGAGGCAAATATTCAGAAATGAAAAGTCTGTCTATGGACAGACAAAAGTGGAAGTGACTTAACCCATGACAAGACCTGCGGTAAAGCAGAATACCATACTACTACTACCAAAGAATTCTAAGTACTTTATTTTTGCTTGCTTTACGCAGTCCAATAGATGTGAAACACCTATCATAGCGACAATGAAATTGATTAATTCCTCCAAAAAGTAATGAAGCAGTGTAGACATTAGAGATGATGCACGGCCTCTAATCATAGAGAATGTACATTCGCAGAGTGAGCGTAGTGTACTTGGCATATTCTCAACATCAAGCCGGGCTAGTCACGTGGTTTTGGGAATACGCTGCTTGTCTTCAGTTTGTGATAATCGTGAAACTTCAATATTACACGTATTCAAAATGTTTATATACGTTTCTGCTCGTTTGAGTTTAGTGACAGCTGTGGTGCAGTATTGTCGTTGCTACGGATGTAAAGAGACGTATGTGAAAGGAGGACTAGTTACTTATCATAGCTAGGTGCAACCAATTTTCAAGTATAATTGTAAATATCATCTTGACATGAGGCACTTTATATGTTCAAAAATATCGAGACACGGTATTATAAAGTCTTGGATTGTAGAGATAATTTCTGCGACTTTATGGCCATTTGTTTACGAGACAAGTGCATTATAAATTTACAAATGTGTTTGAGTAAACTGTCAGACAGTGTAGATGAAATTTATAAATGGCAGTCTGACTAATTTCCTGCAACTCATGCCAGTTCTTAAGCCTTTGTATGTATCTGATTATTTCTGCATGAGGCAGTTTCATATACGGTGTCACTGTAATGTAGTTAATTGGAGCAGATTCGACAATATGAGTCAGTGCAGCAGAAAACCTAAAAAACAATTGTTGGCTGTCACTCCTTTTATTACTCCAAGATATGAAAACTAATCTTGCATTTTTTTATTTTTTTGTGCGTTGTATATGGTTTTACTTTTCTGATAAGATAACCAAGAAATGTTATAGATATTTAGCTTGTCTTTAAAAGGGGAAGGATAAATAAAGAATAATTGAAAAAATGATGAACAAACAGGTGGTGCAAATCGCTTACCGTATTTACTGTAACAAATTCATAATGAATATGGATAAGTGCAATAGAAAGCGTCAAAAAGTATTGTTGGCTGTCACTTCTTATCCTGTTACCGAAAAAACGTAAACAAGGCGGAATCTAAGCTATGATACTGTGACGAAGAAGCACAATACCATTGCTCTTCACGTCTGTAAGCCAACTTCAGTTCCTAGTATCAAATTGTTCAGATGTTCTGTAAAACGCTTATACAAAATTTCGTGGTACTTCTGGAGGTGTTCTATCGTAGCAGCGAAGTAATAACATTGAAAATATGCTAAGCGCTATACGGGCTAAAATGCACCGTTCCAGAATCACGTGGCTTGAGCTACAGGAGATGTGGGCAGAACTGAAGACTAGAAGAAGGAAACGCTGAATAAACTAAAAAATAAATATTTCGGAAAATGGGAAAAAACCATTGGAAATTATGTTACAAACAATTTGCATTTAATGAAATATTAATTTAGATATCTGACATTATTGTTAACGTTTTACCCAATCACATTTTAAAAAGGAACATTTGATACTGAGCAAAGACTCCCATGAGACTTAACACTTCGGTAAGGCAGAGTGTGCCATGCCAAGGAACCTCTGAATGTCCTTTCAAGTTCTTACGCTCTAAAATCACTTACAGAAAGATTTATAAAATGCTCTATATTTCTCAGCAAGAAAAGGAATCGTAGCAAGTAGGTCTTTTTTTTCCTTCACTTAATTTGCTTGACAGTGGAAGTTGAGGCACATTTCCTAAGGACGGTATCCGTTTTTGAACTTGGAGAACACAGTTCAGTCTGCTTCATCAGAATCGTTTCCCTTTAGAAGCTTGACTTTCTTGTCTGAAGAGAAGTGTGTTACTGAAGCTTTGGTTATTTTTAGTTTGTTGGCGTTAAGATACGAATTAGCTAAAGAAGGCGCATCCAAGTAATCATCTTCACCCGCACTGATCAGCATTTCTTACTCTAGCCGTGGCCACAATATTCTTTTCCCTTTTCTCTATAATGCCAAAGCCTCTATCGGAAGGCATGTAACTATGACCATACTCTAAAAACTTGATTTCAACACTTTCAAACTACTTTCTGGATCAAGCAACGTTAAAGCTACCATCGTCATACGATTTTTGTTCTGTCCAACACAGTAATCACACCACAAAATGAGTTTACACGATATTCAAAGTACTACAATGGTAGGAGCTCACGCCAGACACTAGTTACAACAATCACTGCCTTCAGGCGCGTGCACATTCAGGGCTCACTTCCGCATCAGTCGGCCCTCTTTTGAACCAAAGGAAACGTTTGTAGTACTTCCAGTCTTTTCCATATTATTCGCCTTGGCATATACAACAGTTTCCGTGAGAAATCCGACATTGCACAATTCTGGCTCTTTCAGCGTTTCCGATTTGCAGTCTTCAAATTCTCGTTCTGCGCATCCGAATGCTAACTCCATAGTTGTTTGCACTCTATGACTCTAAAAGACGAGGATACAAGGAGGAACTACCGAGCGTACATCTGAAATACTCTGTTTCTCCAGAATACGCCTGTACTGTCAGGGATGAAACCGGCTGTAGATCTTTTAACAGATTTAAAGTAATTTTTGTGTAGCTTACGCTTTGTAACTAATTTTGTATTGCGTAATTTTGCGACACTTAAAAATTGCATAAAACGTCCCTAACGGATAATGTTTGTTACTCTGCATTTAGCGCGTTCCCGATGGTGCTGTCAATAGTAAGAGAGGAAAAACAAAGGAATTATTTTAATTGTAAGAAAAGATCTTTCTTTTAACTTGGTTAGCTGAAGGAGAATGAAGTCTTAATAGTGGTTTTGTAAGAGTGCAAAATACACATTGTAATGGTGCACACTGACAACAGGGGATTGAGTCCTACAATGGACCACAATAGTTTAGTATATTGTAAACACAATCTTAAGTATTAGGGGGTAAAAGTGTATTAGCGGAGAGTAGGGAGGGGTGTATATCCCCTTCCCCTTTCCTCATATCCCACACCGCCACTCAGACAGCCATATCAACTTATGGACGCTGTGAATAAAGCCAGAACATATAATGCTCATTGACTAATAGTGAGTGTATCCGGAGCCATTTGCCATGAAACCTCAAAACTATTTCGCCATTCACTGCTATTCACCTTGCGACGTGAAATGCTAGATGGCTCTGGAGTTCTAAAATCTTTTAGGGTTGCACTACCTTCTATTAGTGATCTTTTTCTCATCGTACCAGGCATAGAAAATATTCTCATGTATCTGAACGTTCCTTGCCTGGCAGCAAGATTAATACGTAAAAATTTCGTTCAGCTGTACTCATTCAGTTTGGTACATTGTATCCAGCAGTCACCTAACATAAAGTGCAAGCAACACTGATACACTTGGCGATTAAAAAACATCGCTACTCTATAGTTTTTACTTTTATCACGTTTGAAACTGTGCATCCTTTCCTTCATTCCTCCAAAACTGAATGAGTTTTCCCATCTAGCTCAGTTCCCGCTCACGTTAAAAGTGTTGCATATGTTACAAACGCTGGCAGTACGAAAAGGGATATTTACTTTATTACTTTCTCTCATACAGTCCCGAGGCGAATATATTCCCCGATAATTTATGAGGTTCTAAGAATAGCTGGTTCTCGTACTCATTCCCAGAATCTTGGTCAGATTTTTATGATAACATCGGACTATCATTATCAAAGTGAAATGCACACACCATAAGAAGAAGCTGAGAACAGGTAACTTCTGGAGTCTATTCTGATTCGTGCAGTGATGTTCAAAAATTGTGCCAGATTGTTTAGGTAGTTACAAATTCTCAGTCTTTTCAGGAGAAGAATATAAATAACGATTAAACATGTACTTCCAGAACTATAGCTGAATTTACATTTCGATGTATTTTTAACTGCGGTATGTAGAATTGTTACAGGAAAAAGCGCAACCTTTTGTTGTTGGTGCGCTCTTGCAGTCAGAATTCCACTTATCAACTCAGTAGACATTAAAACTATAGTTGATGCAAAAGAAACTTAACCTCTGGAAGGAATGAGTGTCACTTTCTCATTAAATATATGTTACGCCAACGATATCGGTAATCCTGCAAGTTAAGTACAATGAAAGCGTAACATTGCGTCAGCTACGCAGGGAGGTATTGGTAGGCCTGCTGCGAGGCTACTTCCCCCACCAGTCACGCTGGGACAGTGGGTAACTCTCCCCACCAACGCGACAAGTCAAGTAGCTCCAGCGGGGAACAAAGTTACATGGGACAGCATATTTGCAGTTGTGTAGCAGAGACCGAAGAAGACGGAGGTGGCGGCGGTGGCGGGAAAGGGACCGTGTGACATAGAAGTTGGCCCTGTATTGTTTTAAAAGTGCAACAGACATAGTGAACAACCATGTTTGACGTGTTCGGCTCCGTTAAGGGGCTACTGAAATTAGACTCCGTTTGTATTGACAATAACTTGTTTCGTCTGCACTACAAAGCTACTGTTATAATTCTGATTGCATTTTCGCTGTTGGTGACATCGCGTCAGTACATCGGCGACCCAATTGACTGTATTGTGGATGAAATTCCTCTTGCTGTGATGGATACATACTGCTGGATTTACTCTACGTTCACTATTCCAAATCGTTTAAATGGCAAGATAGGGCTAGAAGTGGCTCATCCAGGTGTGGGCGCCCATGTAGCCGGAAAAGATGAGGTGAAGTATCACAAGTATTATCAGTGGGTGTGTTTTGTGCTTTTCTTCCAAGCTATCTTGTTTTATATCCCAAGATATTTGTGGAAGACTTGGGAAGGTGGTCGAATCAAGATGCTTGTGCTAGACTTGAATAGCCCTGTAGTAAACGAACAATCCAAAGCAGATCGTAAGAAGCTCCTAGTGGACTACTTTGCCACAAATCTACACACACAAAATTTCTATGCTTATCGCTTTTTTATTTGTGAAGCATTGAATTTTGTCAACGTCGTTGGACAAATTTACTTTATGGATCTTTTCTTGGATGGAGAGTTCACAACTTATGGTTCAGATGTTGTACGATTTACAGAAATGGAACCTGAGGAGCGATCTGATCCCATGAGCAGAGTGTTTCCAAAGGTGACGAAATGCACTTTCCATAAATACGGTCCATCGGGTAGTGTGCAAACATTCGATGGCCTCTGCGTCCTTCCTCTGAATATTGTCAACGAGAAGATCTACGTTTTTCTGTGGTTTTGGTTTGTCATTCTGTCAGTTCTCACAGGAATAGGTCTTGTGTATCGTCTAGCAACTGCGATGGGACCACAGATGCGCATGTATCTTCTGCGTGCTCGCTCTCGTTTGGCGCCGCAAGACCAGATAGAAACAATCTCCAATAAATGCCAGATAGGAGATTGGTTCGTATTGTATCAGCTGGGTAAGAATATAGATCCGCTAATTTATAAAGAACTGGTTGCGGATCTAGCTAAAAAGTTAGAAGGTAAAGAAATAGTATAACGTAGCCACAGACTGCTTTTTTCCTGTCATAAATCTAAAAACTGTGGGTGGTTTTTGAAGGGACCACGCCTCCGTGAGAGCCCATAGTATAGACTGTTGTGTTCATTCCTTCATTGCATTTTAGAAGCCAGTTAACAATGCTGGGTAAAGTGTCTCCCACACATTTCCTTTTTGTTATTGCTCCCTTGCATGAAATGGGTGTGTGCATAATGTTTCTCAGCATTGTTAAAACCCCTTAGCCTTATTTCAGAACAAGTGATATTAGGTGGCTGTATTGTTTTTATTTGTTTATTTACAGGCAAAATTAATTTCTAGTCGTACATCTGTCATAACCTCAGCCCATGTACATGTAAGGTACTGTAGTGAACTGCAGGTTAGTCCTATCATTGGTCAGATAAGTCTAAAGGTGCAATAACAATGCCAGTGTAAACCTGTAACATTTTATTTACCAGGCTAAGGTGTAAATGGCTATAAATGAAACAAACATATTCCTGTGATCATGTAAAGACTGTTCATTGTTGGAGGTGCCGTTTGCTCTTTTGTGTTAACAGTTGCTGGTGTTAAGGAAATTTTTCAATATTGTAATGTTGCTTGCAGATCTTTGAGGGTAAGAGATATATATATATATAAATTTGCCAATTTTTAATGAACCTTTTTCTTCAAAGGTCAGTGCTACTCACCTTCATCATGTAGCATTATAGGGAAGCAACTGCCTCATTCAGGGGCTATGGAAGTATTTTATCAGTTTTTAGTTATTTATAATACTATCAGCAATATTTTATATTACAGTGAATGAAGCTTGAGAGATATTTTTGTGGTAGTATTTTAATCTAGTGTCTTAGTGGACAAATTTTAAAATGCAAATTTGCTTCTAGATCAGTTAAAAGCAATTTCTGTGTTATGGATTGCCATAGTTATATGTGCATGAGAAATATGGTAATGAAATTCCTGGAATCAACTTCAAGTTTTTAATTGTATTAATTTTTCGTTCCCTGTTTTACTTTTCTGTAACTTTACATTTGAAACAAGTTTTTCATGAGACTGGTATCTGTGCCTTGTTCTAATGCCATGAAAAAACTGATTTACATTTAAACATATATCATCTGTTGCCAGTTTGCTATTATCAGTGGTGAAATACTTTTTTCACTAATGACCTCCCATTTCAATATTTGTAACTGAAATGAAAGTGAAAATTTCATTTTGTATCAATAAATATTAAGACTTGTCATGAGATTTGTTAACCACACTGAATTTCTGATTCATGTGTGAGCATTACAAAATGTTAGCATTCACAAATATGTGCCTTAGTCTTTCGTTAATTTATTCTTCCAGTTTGTGTATTACATGACTCATTGAAGAAGCAAGTCATTTACATATTTTGTCATCTCAATGTGTTCAAATATGTAGTGCATTTTATTAGATATTTTTGTTGAAGAAATCAGGATTATTGTTGGTCTGGCCAAGGCTTGTCTTCCATGCATTCCTTTTGATTTTTAAAGTTTGTTTTACAATGAGTTTTTTTTTTTTTTTTGCAGAGGATGCATTTCATTTAGTGTTTGTGAACTGCCTAATTTTGTATACAAATAGAATACCAATAAATAAATGTTCTATAGTGTTACTATTATTTTGTGTTACATTTAAACCTTTTTAAACTAAAATTTCACTTTTGTGTATAGATTGTGGTTTTCTGCAGTCTCTTCTTACAGCAGTATTCTTTTGGATGGGCAAACATATAATAGCTCACATTCAGCTAGCTACTAAAGAACTAAAATGAGGATTTACAGTTGCTTTGCATACTGTAGAGAGCAATTGAAGAGGTCAGTAAAACTAACATGGTATAGTTCTATTTATGTAGCATTAGTGGTATTTGTGGTTAAATTATGATTAAACTTCTCTCATTGGTAGCATAACAATTGAGGACTTTAAATTGGTTATGCCAGCAGATAGTTTTTGAGGTGGAATTTCAGCTTGCTTTTGTGTACTGAAGAGAATGACTGGCACACATAAGCAGCTTGTACATTGTGGACCACTTCTTGTAAAATAAATGTCTCACTGTTTGGCAGTAAACAGCCACTTAGCACACTTAATTGCTAAAGGTGTGTGTGTGTGTGTGTGTGTGTGTGTGTGTGTGTTTGTTTTTAGACAATGATTAAAAAGTGTACCGAGCAGACTACACATCATGTTTCTGAAAAAGTACAAATCCTTAATTTTTCAGTCTGTTTTTATATATTACATGTTCTGCAGGAACAGTTAACGCAGGAGTTGCGATAAAAATATATTAAATGACACACATTGTACAAACAGTTTCCAGATAGGATCCTTTCTAGTACAACATGCAGTCAACACCTTATTTAAAGCCATTTGAGATTATTATTATTATTATTGTTATTATTATTATTATTATTATTATTATTATTATTTCCAAGTTTTCCTAACAGTTCTGATGGCCATTCAGACTGTTACTCCAGATGTGGGGCCATGTTCAGGTTAATATTGGTGTACCTCACACTGTAAACAGTTACTGTGCAATGTATGCTGTTACGGTCGTGAATAAGAGTAGCTTGTCCTGCTTCGCTTTTATGTTGTCCAGTGGTTTCTCGTAGATTGTTGCAGCTATCTAGATGCTTTCTGTGACTTTCGTTTTGCTGTGTTTTTGAGAGCATAAGTGAATATCATGACTGCACAATTTTTGTAGGGTGTTTTCCATTAATGTTCATTCTTTAACATTCCAAGATCAAGGGTAAGTTTCCTGTCAGTTGTTTACTTCAGTTTTTAGAATATATGGGTCACAGTATTGATACTCACGCCAATAAACTCGTATGGTGAAGCTTGGTATTGCACACTTTGGAGGGACTCTACAGTGATACACAGGCCTGCAATGAAAGGCTTTCAATTTTTCTCTGTCATAGCAAAGAATTTTTATGAGCTGCAGTTGGGGAGTTTACTTACTATTCAGTTCAAGGTTTTGAACACTTGTTTGAATCTTTCACTGTTAAATTGTAGATTAATAATGGAGTGCAAAAATCAGACTTATATGATTTGGACAGTATTTCTTGATTTATACTGCTGGAGGATGGTACAGTTATATACTTGCTGTTCAGGTATCCATCTCAAAATTGTTATAAATCTTAGTGACAGAAATAAAATCCTCTAGACATAATAAATGTGTAATTCCCGTGTACATTCTTTTTGTGAAGACAGTTGGGATTTCTGGGAATCTGCTTAAACTGCACAATATTAGAAGCAATACACACACATATTCCTGTCTATGAGTAAGCAAAAAAGGGTATTTGTATGAAAACCAATATTAGCTGCACATAAAATCGTCTTTACTCTAGATTTGAGCTGTAATGAGCAATAACTGACATACCTGTAATAAATTTGTAAAACATCAAACATAGACGATTTCAATATATTTGCAAGAAAATAAATGGCAGCTATATATTTCAAAATATTGTGAATAGACTGGCGTTTGTTTGAGATACTGTTAAAATGCTGAAGGGATCATATCAGTGTGTAATGCACAATTCTAAACTACATATTTTTTCTGTGTTCACATGTTATAAAATACATTTTCACTTGGCAAGCCTTGAGAGGTCTGATACTGAGGAAACAAGACACATCCAGTACCCTCACTGACAGTATTTATTTTTAGAAAGTCATTGATGGTGTTTGGAAAACAATGGATATCAGTATTTTACTAATACCATTCATAAGACTAGTGATATTCAACAAGAGAACATGCCTCCTATCAACAGTACCTCTGTGAGATACTATCAACATTGATAACTCCTAGGTAGATGTGAAACTCTGTTGTGAAGAGTTATTTGGTGTTAAAAATATTAGTAAATGAAATGTTTGCAAACTGCCAGTTCATTTTTTTTAAAGTTTTTAAGTTATTTAAACTACTGTTGCCAGTGATTGCTTCACAGTAATTGTCTAGTAACCAGTGGCAAAGTCAAAAACTTTACACTATCAAGTGTTACAATTTGGGGTGGCATATAAACATTAATGTAATTGTTTGTATAAACATAAAAATGTGTATTTCACAGAAATGAAAAATATGGTTTGAGTTGTTCTTTCCTTTCATAGTGATAACTGGATAGTAATTAACTAGGAGGATGGAGGTGCTCTGCCCGATCATCTTGATCTGTTTTCATATGTCACTAAGGCAAGTGCCAGTAATGTTCTTTAATCAAGACCATTCCTGGCCACCCATACTATCATCATAATGCATGTTATGTATGCTGTGTGTTGCATATTTTGACCTATTGACTTAACATTGTATTACCGTGACAAATTCCATGTCATTGAGAGAGAATACTTACATGAACAGAAAAAAAATAAAAAACGGTACTGAACTTCACTATACAGGTGATTATACCATAAGATTATTATTTTTTACAGTAGTCTTCAAAGTTGGCAGCAGTCCACTACTCCCTCCCTCCCTCCCTCCCTCCCTCCCTCCCTCCCTCCCTCCCTCCCTCCCTCATTTCTCCCTCTCCCCCCCCCCCCCCCAAGTGCCCTAGGCCTGTGGTAGAATGCGAGTGACTTCTTCTACTGGAAGCTGTTGGCTGCCATGTGACAAACTTTTTTACTTAAAATACAACAGGAGCTATGACTGAGCCTGATAACCAGGATTTTAAACACATGGTGTCTGTAGCCAGTTTCTGAATAAAAAACTGGAGTTTACTTGTATCAGTACAGCTACAGTCTTGATATCCTGAAACTTTTTACTTGTAGTTAAATAAAAATGCACCCCTTATGTGAATCATAACTGTCTAAGGCAGAGGAAATTGTGCAATACTTAAGAATATTACCATAGCATTTTACTAATCAATTGCAAACAGGTGTGCGACTTTGAATTGCAGTAGTTATTAGTGAACATTGTCATGCAAGTTAGCATGACCTTCATTCATATGGAAGGTTTTAAGGCTGAATGTACTGATATATTAAGCGAAATTGCATGAAACTGTATATTGTTAACAGGCAGTTTTAATCTGCATAACAATTTCTCTGGAAGAGAGAGTATGATACCCCTGTCAAAATGATAGCCAGGGCAGATTGAAAATCCTTTTCTTCTGGAGATAAATATGTTGTATAAAAGGTGCCTGAAAAATGGTATTGCACTCCAGTTGTGTATGACTGAAATAAATTACAGGAGAGGTACTGCTGATAAAACACAATGACTTGCCAGCAGAGTGTGCTGGACAAAGATAAGTGTGGATGCTGCATAATTTTATTTGCTATTCTGGTCTTATTCTTTGCATCATGTTTACTACTTTGATGACATAAGTGAAAGGTATGTATGAACATAAATTCTCATTCTGGAACACCATATCTAAAACAGTTTATCCAAAAATATATCTATAGTTTATTTTTGTGGGTGTACTATGGCTTGGGGGAGATCATTAAAAGCATTGGTGGATTCATGCTAAAGGCACTGGTACTTCAAAATGAAATGAATAAAATAGTGCTTTGTGACAGAAATATGTTGGACCCAAAGGGTTAAAAAGAAATTGAGTACTGGCTGGCTCTTAGTAAGGTTTCCTCACATTGAAGACTAAATTTAAAATTAAGTTTTTAAGGCTGAATCTCTACTCTCCAATGAGTCACATTTCTTCAAGAAGCTAATACCAGTTTTGAGGTGTATTCTAAATGAGCAGTAGTGGTGATTGTTAGTCACTTGATTACCCCATAACCACAGTACTGTGACCAACTAAAAATCTGGTCTGGTTGGGCTGTAAAGTACTTCGGATCTTTGCATTTTGTTATCTGCAGTTTTCTGTATGCAGGAAAGCTAACAGCTGTTAAGACAGAAGAGCTGTGTTCTAATGTAAATAAACATTAATGACCACTTAGTACAGAGAGTTTCCTCCATAAAATGAGCAGTGTGTGTGTGTGTGTGTGTGTGTGTGTGTGTGTGTGTGTGTGTGTGTGTAGGGAGAGAGAGAGAGAGAGAGAGAGAGAGAGAGAGAGAGAGAGATTAACTTTCTCCTGGCTTCCGGTGTTTACATGCTTTAGCAATATTTCTTGTGGACAGACATTGCCACCAGACTCATTTCGTAACTCCGAAAAGAGATCAGTCTGCATCAAAAGAAAAGTTCTGTGATTCCAGAACGACTGCAATACGGCCCTGCACAAAAGTCAGATTAGTACAGTAAGAATGTTTGTTTATATAGATCTAATGTCGCACTCGCTATTGTGGCGTAGTTCGTTAAGTGGGGTGGTGGAAGGGGGGGGGGGGGGGGAGACGAGGAGGATCCAATGGACATCAGACCACCCAGTTCCCAACTAAAGTACATTTAGACGTACGTTATAGCTTCTAGAGGTAATAAGTCGCCATGTGTTAATGGAAACGCTATTTGAATACAGAAAATTGGAATTATGTTCACCAGAATAGGGAACAACACATTGTCAAATCATGGAGGTAAATTTCGTGAGAGAAGAAATGCAGCTTGCCGACGTAAACAACAGAAAACAATTATCAAGTAAGACAGTGAAAAATCGATAAAAAACAAGTCACTTGTTACTCAGGTCTTGGGAATTATTCCGGAAGAAGTGGACTAAACGACAGTAGTAGTTACATGGACAATGAATGCGGTTTGTTTGTAAGAGCAAACTATTTGACCACGAAATGTCTGTTTCATTGTAGGCGAAATAAATTGCTCCTGGCTAGATAACGCGAACTTAGGTCATATTTGGTGTTACAGTCGTTGAATAAGATGTGTAGTAGTAAGCTTTACGATGGTTTAGTAACAAGCTCCTCCCCCCCCCCCCCCCCTTTAGTGTCCTAGGGTTTGTATGTTAACCGGGGGCCTAGAAACGATGGAGAGGCTCCGTCGCCGCAGTGGTCTGCAACCTCACGGCGACTACCGCAGTCCACGTCACCCCTCCACCGCCCCACACCGAACCCAGTGTTATTGTGCGATTCGGTCACCGGTGGACCCCCCCCAGGGAATGTCTCACACCAAACGAGTGTACGTGGAGAACTTGTTTGCGCAGCAATCGTTGACATAGTGTAGCTGAGGCGGAATAAGGGGAACCAGCCCGCATTCGCCGAGGCAGATGGAAAACCGCCTAAAAACCATCCACAGACTGGCCGGCTCACCGGACCTCGACACAAGTCCGCCGAGCGGATTCGTGCCGGGGACCAGGCGCTTCTCCCCAGTCCGGAAAGCCTTGCGTTAGAGCGCACGGCTAACCGGGCGGGCCTCCTAGGGTTAAGAACAACAGCATAACATGGCGTAATACTTTAGAAGCCGTATATACACTTGACAGGATTAGGGTTGGAATCTCCGTGCGACCTTTTAAGTGTGGTTTAGATCTCTTGGCTAATGCTGAAATGATTTCTTCTACAAGGCAACTTTCTCCTTGGCAAATTGGGCAAGTGTTTTGTGTCCGATAAAGTTGATATCACTGGGATACCTATTTCTATCAGCCTCATACACGGTATCATGTTTCGGCGCAGGCCCAAGTTGGTGTAGCCTGCGTGTCGCAATGAGGAAACAGACGACAATATTTTTCTGTTGGTTTTCTTTTAATTAACTTTCATAACTGAGAAGGATCGTTGACAGGGATAATGATCTGCCGAAGTAGCGAAATGTTATGATCTCCTTACACAGGTTTATTTACCACTAGACATATTTATATATGGAGGCGTCTGACCGTGACTCCGTGATGATGGAGGAAAGTAAATGTAGAAATCTGTGGTAAGGGATCCTGGTCCGGAAACGACCGAATCTAAAGTTGGATGCGAATAATCGTTCTGATACCTCTGACAGTGTAATACGTCTACCGGTAACATTGTTGCTAAGTTTTTAAGGTAGGGAACTTTAAGGGATAGTACAGTAGTATGGACCAAAACAAGATAAAAATCCAGTAATTATATTCTCTAAAATGCATGCCTTTAGAGGTATGAGAACTTGTTGATCTTCGCTACTGCGAAACACGCCTCTTCTACTGAACAAGTGCCCCTAGTTCTTAAGTTATGTATTTTAGAGACCGTATTTACTGGGAATTTTTTGTTGTTGGTTTGGTCCATGCTACCACCTCTAAGAATATGGAAACCAAGGAACTTGCGATAAAAGAGATTGCTTCATAGTATCAAAGTCGAACAAGCGCTCATAGCTCTTTAAGATATGCATGTCAGAGCCGAAGTTTAGTAGACGTTTTTCATTGTTTTGATCCATACTACCTCTTCTGTAAGTTACCTACTCAACAGTATTGGTACATGTATTCCACAGTCAGAGGTTTTCAGATCAGTTTCGCGTATAACTTTCGACTCTGTCACTTACGGACCCGGGCCCCTTGCCTCAGATTGATACACTTACCCTTCTCCATCAGCCCTCAGAGTTTATAACATCATCACAGAATGACTGTGTATACAGGGTGTTACAAAAAGGTACGGCCAAACTTTCAGGAAACATTCCTCACACACACAAATAAAGAGAAGATGTTATGTGGACATGTGTCCGGAAACGCTTAATTTCCATGTTAGAGCTCATTTTAGTTACTTCCACCTACGCTCAATGGAGCACGTTATCATGATTTCATATGAGATACTGTACCTGTGCTGCTGGAACATGTACCTTTACAAGTACGACACAACATGTGGTTCATGCACGATGGAGCTCCCGCACATTTCAGCCGAAATGTTCGTACGCTTCGCAACAACAGATTCGGTGAGCGATGGATTGGTAGAGGCGGACCAATTCCATGGCATCCACGCTCTCCTGACCTCAACCCTCTTGACTTTCATTTATGGGGGCATTTGAAAGCTCTTGTCTACGCAGCCCCGGTACCAAATGTAGAGCCTCTTCGTCCTCGTATTGTGGACGGCTGTGATACAATACGCCATTCTCCAGGGCTGCATCAGCGCATCAGGGATTCCATGCGACGGAGGGAGGATGCATGTATCCTCGCTAACGGAGGACATTTTGAACATTTCCTGTAACAAAGTGTTTGAAGTCACGCTGGTACGTTCTGTTGCTGTGTGTTTCCATTCCATGATTAATATGATTTGAAGAGAAGTAATAAAATGAGCTTTAACATGGAAAGTAAGCGTTTCCGGACACATGTTCACATAACATATTTTCTTTCTTTGTGTGTGAGGAATGTTTCCTGAAAGTTTGGCCTTACCTTTTTGTAACACACTGTATAGGATGAATCACCTAAAACCTGCACCGCAAATATTGCGGAAATGGAAAGTGCTACTGATGTGCGGTTTTCACAGAATGGACTGGTAGTCAGGGGCTCGTATTGTTATCCAGTAAACAGATTTAAATAATACTTAGAAAGTGTATTTTTTGTGCAAACATACAAATTTTTAAATGGAACAATGTCTATTGTCATTAACAAACTAAAAGTAGGGTAAATTAGAATTTGAGTAGTGTTTGCTGCAGGATTATAATGCGAGTTGTTTACGAGGTATCGTATTTTGAAAAGCTCTCTCACCGACACCTGCACAATACCTTTACTAGCACACGCTAAAGAACAACAGTTTCCTACACTAGTTATGTGGATTTTGACCAGTAACAAGAGAAGTGACCATCACAGGTTGTGTTCAAAATGACCACCGGCAGCGGCAATGCACGCTTCCAGTCTGGCACGGAACGACTGCTGCACACGTGCTAGCATTTCAGCAGGCTGCAGTAATACGTCGTTGCATATCATTGGGTGTAGATGGTATGTCCTTGTAGACAGCATCTTTCAGCTTTCGCCACCGAAAAAAGTCTACAACCGTCAAATCCGGCGAACAGGAAGGCCGAGATACAGGTCCTCTGCGTCCAATCCAACTATTTGGAAATAATTCGTAAAGACGTGCTGCAGTACTTGGTGCAGTATGGGGTGGACAGCCATCGTGTTGGCACTACAGGTTCCTCTTAATGTACTGAGGAACATCTTCTAGCACCCCATGGAAGATGGTAGGTTAGGAAGATGCGTTACTTCTGTGCGTTCACTGTTGCTTGTATGAAATTCTGCCCTACGAGCTGATGGGTCACTATCGCACACGACACGTTACACTCCATGGACGCTGGCGCTCCAACTGACGAAGCCAACGGGGATTGTCAACAGACCAGTAGGGTATGTTTCGGCGGTTTACCGGGCCATGATTGGTAGATTTGGCATCATCACTGAACAAGATACGTATTACTTCTTAACAGAAGTTAAGACGATTCTCATAATTGTTTCCATGCAGCACTTGATGGAGAGATATATGATAATGGTGGAACCTATGTCAATGGAGAAAGCGTAGGACATTTACCTGACTCATTCCGGTTGCTCATACGATTGTACGAGAGCTAACGTGCAGATCAACAGCAAAAACATTAATTTTCCCCCCGTCTTCTGTCGTCACTTGTTTTCTTTTGTTATGGTGCCTAGGTGTTACATTACCACTTTCACGTAACTGATTGAAGAGGTTGATAAATAGCCGAGATGGTTGACGTCTTTTAGGATATCTTGCCACATATGCCGTACGAGAACGAACTGTATTGTTCCTGTGTTCTCCGACCACGATGAACATGTCGGCTTTTTCTGCATTGGTAAATCCCATCGTCCACTCACGACCTACTGTTTGGACTGTCACACACTAACCGACCAGCAAGTCGCAGAGCACTCAAGGAACACACAAGCACACTGTAAGCAAATATAACAACATCGTATCTAGCAACTATGCAGGTTGAATAGCACAAACAAGTGTCGGTGTGGGAACTCTTCAAAATATCATATTTCGTAAACGATACGAACTAGACTCCTGAAACACACACACACACTTGACATTCTAATTTACTGTACTTTTAGTTTGTTTATGTCAGTAGGCATTGTTCCGATTAAAAAAACTGTTTGTTTGCACAAAAATACACTTTCTAAGTATTATTGTAATCTGTTTACTGGATAACAATAGAAACTCCTGACTACCAATCCATCCTGTGACAACCGCACATCAATAGCACTTTCCATTTCCGCAATATTTGCGGTGCAGGTTTTAGGTGATTCTCTCTGTATACATAAGCCACACTTGATACAAAATTTTGGCTGATGAAACCCGTTTCAACTGTTACACATGGGCTTCCCGCCGTCAAGATACAAAAGCCACCTGGCGTCTTGTTTGTCATTACTAAATTCGCTATCTGGGGTGCCTAACTCGGAGACTTTGTGTGAGACAAAGACAGGCTGTCTCTATTCAACACTACTCAATGAAACGTAAACAGGGTGGCCAGAAAGAGTTGTAAGGATGTTGCAGGGTAGGTTGTGCTCAGAAATAATTGTTAACAAGAAAATTCGATAGGTGACACCATTTTCTTTTAATTAGCATTAATGTAAATGTATAAAACTGCAACCAGTCACTTTTTTGAATGGTTATTATTCGATGAACAGGTTTTCGAGCCGTTTCAGGTTTTCTGGAACTTACATAACTATTTCTAACATAATGCTGAGTGCTGGCTCTGTGACAATAAGGTGGAACACGCTTTAATGTATCGCCTGAATATTGTTTATCTGTCGATATGGATGCAAAATTTTGCGACAGCATGGGCGGCTTTTTTCTGTTACTGTTCATGTGTCTGCTTCGATTTTGATGGCAAGTTAGTACACCATATTACCCACTTTTACACAATCTGTGTGCATTTTCGCTGTGACAGCGAAACTTTGGCAGCATCCAGCATGTGATATACAACTGTTACTTGTAACAAAGATCTTTACAAAAAGATACCATGTTATACCTACTTCCTTTTGCGGTAGTCCTGGTAGATCAACATCAACTGGAAAGGTGTATATCCCATTAAAAGTTCGACTTATAACAAGGATTTTGGGTAGCTAAGTGTACACAAAAACCGTGCTTAACATTACTTACTCGACCCTGCTTGTCAAATCGCTGAAATTACATGAATTTTAATTGATTATTAGCTGTAGTCTGTAACCTAAGGGTCAGGTATTTTCACCTGCCCCGAGATGACTGGGTGTTTGTGTTGTCCTCATCATTTCATCATCATTCATGAATGTGGCTAGTTTGGACTGAGCAAAAGTTGAGAATTTGTACAGGCGCTGATACCCGCGCAGTTGAGCGCCCCACAAACCAAACATCATCATCATCTAACCTAAGGAGAAAATTGCGCAACGAAATTTTAATTCGCGAACTCCAGAACGAACGATCAGCGTTTGGTCTTTACTCAACGTAATAAATAAATTTCGCTCACTGGGCACTGGAGGTTAATGGTTACAGGGTGAGGGAAAACGTCTTTTGTGAACGTTGGGACGAAGTTTAACGAATTGAGTAGTTCAGTTCAGAACATTTACGTTACAGATGGAGCATACTCTCGAGACTGCAGTTACATAGGACATAAGAAATACTATTCCTATGATTCCTTATGGGCAAATGATGGTAACATACCGTTCGTTTGTCAGCAAAGGATTGATTAGATTAAGGAAGCCGGCCGGCGTGGCCGTGCGGTTCTGGGCGCTACAGTCTGGAGCCGAGCGACCGCTACGGTCGCAGGTTCGAATCCTGCCTCGGGCATGGATGTGTGTGATGTCCTTAGGTTAGTTAGGTTTAATTAGTTCTAAGTTCTAGGCGACTGATGACCTCAGAAGTTAAGTCGCATAGTGCTCAGAGCCAGCCAGATTAAGGAAACACAACATGGGCGCACAAATTACTCCCAACCATTCAAAGCCTAAATTCACCACTTTCAAAATACTAATTGAGCCATCAAAGTTCGCTAATGACTCACAGCGAAATGAGTCATGTCAAACAACTGAGCGCATGATATATAAAGTGCATCGTGAACGATTAAACACAGGATTGCGTTTCATCTGATTTTACCTAAAACGATGCTGGAATATCCCTCGACAGAATTCCGGACTGCTCCTAACGACGGAGTTCTATCGTTAGAGAGAAACCTAACTCGAAATCCAACCAACTCCCATCCAAAAATTAGTACTTACTTCGCCCCGTATCAGTGATTTCTTCTCGCTACTCTCCTCGTCCATGCCCCAGTAAGTTTTCTCCAAATCTTGAACTGCCTCGCCTCTGCGTACAGAGTGCGACAAAAGTTAAGGTGGGCACACTTCCAACCACCATGATGCTTTATTTAAGAAGAAGAAGATAGCAGAGGAAATGCCTAGTCCTTTCAGCCTAAAATTTTCCATGCTATTCAACAGCCGAAATTTGGAAGGCGGCATCCCAATGCTCGGATTCGAAACAGCGAACTATCCATCCGTATGCCTGGAGACGGGCTGCCATGTGACAGTCCTGCCAAACCTTCAGGCGGAGAGAACTTCCGTTCTTACGAAAAGTCTGAAACTTTAGCACAGAGAGGAAGTGCTTGTGATCAAACCTTAGATCACCTGTCGGGCTTTCTGTTAACGCAGAGTCAGGCTCTCTAGCATGCTCCAAATACCCCGAAAATCCATGTCGAATGCTGTGACCGACAAGCCCTACGTTTCCAGAATGAGATTTTCACTCTGCAGCGGAGTGTGCGCTGATATGAAACTTCCTGGCAGATTAAAACTGTGTGCCCGACCGAGACTCGAACTCGGGACCTTTGCCTTTCGCGGGCAAGTGCTCTACCAACTGAGCTACCGAAGCACGACTCACGCCCGGTACTCACAGCTTTACTTCTGCCAGTACCTCGTCTCCTACCTTCCAAACTTTACAGAAGCTCTCCTGCGAACCTTGCAGAACTAGCGCTCCTGAAAGAAAGGATATTGCGGAGACATGGCTTAGCCACAGCCTGGGGGATGTTTCCAGAATGAGATTTTCACTCTGCAGCGGAGTGTGCGCTGATATGAAACTTCCTGGCAGATTAAAACTGTGTGCCCGACCGAGACTCGAACTCGGGACCTTTGCCTTTCGCGGGCAAGTGCTCTACCAACTGAGCTACCGAAGCACGACTCACGCCCGGTACTCACAGCTTTACTTCTGCCAGTACCTCGTCTCCTACCTTCCAAACTTTACAGAAGCTCTCCTGCCAGGAAGTTTCAAGCCCTACGTTATCATGATACTCGGACGCCGCATTGCACCTTCTAGGCTGGCTGCAGTTATTGAGCGAACACTCCTTTTCACTTCCGCAATGGGCTCCCTGTGACCTGTTGCTCTTTGCTTTCTGAATGCGAAGTACCCTTCCGCACTTCTTGTGCCTGCTGAACAACGCGATGCTCCAACTTGCCTACTCTTTGCGCGGTACCCGCAACTGCATTCTGTCCCTGAGTTTACGGTGACACTATCGCATGTGAATTAATATTAGCAGTGCGCCCGGCTATTCTGGCTATATTGTTTGTTACTTTAGCTAATGTCCTGGCATTAGCCACTTCTTGTCTTGGCAAGCCAGCTTCCTTATTCGCCCTCAGCGCATTTTGATTAGCTTCAGTACTGATTTATCCTATTTTCGTCACATGGGCGTCAGTCTTGTTCAGACGGTTATTCGTGGTCTCTGTCCAGTTTATTAACTGATCGTTTATCTTCTGTACCAGTGCCCTCACGTCTTGTTCTCGTTTCTGTTCAGACACCTTACTTTTCTTTTTTGATTCTGTCATCTCTTTCAGTATTTACACAAGTAAGTTTGATTCCTTCTTGGACTCCTTTACGCCTCCAGGTGACAAAACGCGAGATCCCCGTTTGATACTGCATTGTCGGGGCAATAGAGGTCTATTCTCGCCATTAACTACATTGTACCTGTCGTGAACAATAGCCACAAAGTTTCTGCCGAGCTTAACCGCGTTTCCCTCCTCGCTCATATTGTGTATTCCGTCAGACCGCTCACGACCTGTCACTGAATTGTTCGTATCACTATTGTTCATAGCTTCCTGTTTCTTGGGAAAGTACACCATCTCATCCTACGACTCATTTCCGTCCATGCCCTGTGCATGCTCCATATTACTACGCCTTTCTAGTTGACTCCCACTTTGTAAAAAATGGTTCAAATGGCTCTAAGCACTATGGAACTTAACATCTGAGGTCATCAGTCCCCTAGACTTAGAAGTACTTAAACCTAACTAACCTAAGGACATCACACACATCCAAGCCCGAGGCAGGATTTGAACCTGCGACCGTAGCAGCAGCGCGGTTCCGGACTGAAGCGCTTAGAATCGCTCGGCCAACTTTGTAACAACCTAGCCCTACTTGTTACCATTCATGCAACTACAATGAATGGCATATTAATAAATTCGCACAAGCTGCTTAACATACTGCAGAATTAACGAGAGATGAAAAAATGGAATTTAACTAATTAACAGTCTTTTAAGAATTTAATTAATTGACTGAATGTCTCTCAGCGTCAACCAGGCAATGTCCTGACAGGGCCGCCATATTGTGCGAGGGGGTGGGGTGGAGAGGTGGAATGTTTTCCTGATTACATATAAAACTGTATCAGAAAGGCAAGTACATTCTACACTCTCTTGAGCTGCCACTTTTCCTATCTCACAATAGATAATAATTAACGCTACAAGAAACTATTGAGGCCCATGAGTCGACAGTTCAAGAGTTGACACTTGTGTCATTTATTCTGATGATAGTATCATTAATTAATATCCCCCAAAAATTTATGGTACAGGGACAGGATATTAAACGTGGTACCTTAACTTCTGAAATGATAAACAGATTGAATATCACAATGACATTTATTATTCTAGGACACAGAGATAATTCAGTACATAATGTAATGATTCTGTAATATAATCGTCGGAAAGGAGGTATTTGAGAACGAGCTGTTGGCAAAATCAAACGGGGACCTACTATGTAACTACCGTTTCCTACATTCTGTTGTGAGTGGGATGGAATTTCACATGGGTTAAAAAGTCGGCTATGCTGAACACCTGTGATCGAGTAAGATTGCTCATCTATAGTGTCACACATGCAAAAATCCCTGGTGTGACCACAATGTGATGGTGCATGCAGCTGAGAGTATCAGCACGTATAAGCAAGTCCCAATTTACCAGTGCTGTGAATACTTTACCAAACGTTGTAGTCAGGTCGTGGGCAGACAGCTAACGGCAATGGGTTGCTCTGCAGGCAACAAACAGGATTGTCGACCACTGTTACGAGCTGCAACCACGGATAATTTCCTGACAAGTCACAGATTCGGAAGATAACTTACTCCGACCCACGGTTACGTTTGGGAACTGTGAAACTCGGTCCGGTCTACCGTGACTGTAATCATCCCTATGTCAACCAAGAATTCGGTATTCTACGCCACGATAAAACACTTTCTCTCTGGTTGTCCAGGAGGGACACGCTTGCCTCTCTCTCAGGCGGCCCCGATGAGATTCTATGATAACTCTCCTCAATGCGCCAACTGTGGACAATTAGCACTCTTCGCCCCCTCCATGCTCCAACGCTTCGAGTCGTGGCTGTGCATAGGATCATACGCCAATCATTTCCATACCGAACACCGAACACAACCCCTCCAAAATCACCACACAAAATCAAGGGCCAATGGAGAGGATTGCGACCAAACTAAAGAGGTGCTATGTGACGTCAGGATGAACCATCTCCAGTCCTCCAAGCATTGCGCTCGTTTTCTGGGAGGACAGAGTCATGAAAAACTACACCTGAGCACTGAAAAACAGTGTCTGATGTTGTGCCTACCTGTTGCACACCCTATTGTGTCAGACATCATGTCTTACGGGCGCCACCCTCACAATGCACATGATTCTGCCGACACAACGACCAGTACGGTGTATTCGGCAGTAAAACTATTTCGCGATGTGCCAGCCAGTTGCTCTAAACTTCTGCTGGGCCACTGGTCTCTACATCCTGGCTGATACAAAGGCGTACCACTGACTGTTTCCTAGGGGTCAACTCTGTGGGCATTCCACTATTGTCACCGATAGGCCACATTGGGAACTCTTTGGTCCCACCACACGCCATTCTGTAAAAGTGCACCACTCCTCACAGAGTGGCCACACTCACAGATTCAGTAGAAAAATACAGAAACAAGACCAAAGCCAACACCCAATTTAATCAGCGCAAATGAAGTTAGAGCCCTCAGCACCCGATCACACGTTATTCCATGACCTTAATTGGCTCGCTCCCACCGATGACATTTCGAGTGAGTGATAAAAATTAAAAAAAAAATGGAACAGGAGAAGCCTACAAGGGCTTTGCGTCTTTCAAGCTGTCTGCTCGATCTTGTACTGCAAGTACACTCAGTCTCAAAGTCTTGAGCTGGCATAGACTGTGTCACTTGGCGTACTGTACACATGTGGGTACTGCTGTGCAGAAGGAACATCTGAGAGTGAAGGTCTAAATGTGAGCTTGGATCGGCTAGTGTTTAACCCCATGACAGCACATCAGTCTGGAAATCATAACAGGCCAGAGCAACCGGCTGTAAACGTTAGGCAATGGTGGTTTCATGCTTCCTAATTCGTTATCAGGAGAAAGAAAACTGGCGTTCTACAGATCGGAGCGTGGAATGTCAGATCCCGTAATCGGGTAGGTAGGTTAGAAAATTTAAAAAGGGAAATGGATAGGTTAAAGTTAGATATAGTGGGAATTAGTGAAGTTCGGTGGCAGGAGGAACAAGACTTTTGGTCAGGTGATTACAGGGTTATAAATACAAAATCAAATAGGGGTAATGCAGGAGTAGGTTTAATAATGAATAAAAAAATAGGAGTGCGGGTAAGCTACTACAAACAGCATAGTGAACGCATTATTGTGGCCAAGATAGACACAAAGCCCATGCCTACTACAGTAGTACAAGTTTATATGCCAACTAGCTCTGCAGATGATGAAGAAATTGATGAAATGTATGACGGGATAAAAGAAATTATTTAGGTAGTGAAGGGAGACGAAAATTTAATAGTCATGGGTGACTGGAATTCGTCAGTAGGAAAAGGGAGAGAAGGAAACATAGTAGGTGAATATGGATTGGGGGGAAGAAATAAAAGAGGAAGCCGCCTTGTAGAATTTTGCACAGAGCATAACTTAATCATAGCTAACACTTGGTTCAAGAATCATAAAAGAAGGTTGTATACCTGGAAGAATCCTGGAGATACTAAAAGGTATCAGATAGATTATATAATGGTAAGACAGAGATTTAGGAGCCAGGTTTTAAATTGTAAGACATTTCCAGGGGCAGATGTGGATTCTGACCACAATCTATTGGTTATGAACTGCAGACTGAAACTGAAAAAACTGCAAAAAGGTGAGAATTTAAGGAGATGGGACCTGGATAAACTGAAAGAACCAGAGGTTGTAGAGAGTTTGAGGGAGCATAAGGGAACAATTGACAGGAATGGGGGAAAGAAATACAGTAGATGAAGAATGGGTAGCTCTGAGGGATGAAGTAGTGAAGGCAGCAGAGGGTCAAGTAGGTAAAAAGACGAGGGCTAGTAGAAATCCTTGGGTAACAGAAGAAATATTGAATTTAATTGATGAAAGGAGAAAATATAAAAATGCAGTAAATGAAGCAGGCAAAAAGGAATACAAACGTCTCAAAAATGAGATCGACAGGAAGTGCAAAATGACTAAGCAGGGATGGCTAGAGGACAAATGTAAGGATGTAGAGGCTTGTCTCACTAGGGGTAAGATAGATACTGCCTATAGGAAAATTAAAGAGACCTTTGGAGAGAAGAGAACCACTTGTATGAATATCAAGAGCTCAGATGGCAACCCAGTTCTAAGCAAAGAAGGGAAGGCAGAAAGGTGGAAGGAGTATATAGAGGGTTTATACAAGGGCGATGTACTTGAGGACAATATTATGGAAATGGAAGAGGATGTAGATGAAGACGAAATTTGAGATACGATACTGCGTGAAGAGTTTGACAGAGCACTGAAAGACCTGAGTCGAAACAAGGCCCCGGGAATACACAACATTCCATTAGAACTACTGACGGCCTTGGGAGAGCCAGTCATGACAAAACTCTACCATCTGGTGAGCAAGATGTATGAGACAGGCGAAATACCCTCAGACTTCAAGAAGAATATAATAATTCCAATCCCAAAGAAAGCAGGTGTTGACAGATGTAAAAATTACCGAACTATCAGTTTAATAAGTCACAGCTGCAAAATACTAACGCGAATTCCCTACAGACGAATGGAAAAACTGGTAGAAGCGGACCTCTGGGAAGATCAGTTTGGATTCCGTAGAAATGTTGGAACACGTGAGGCAATACTAACCTTACGACTTATCTTAGAAGAAAGATGAAGAAAAGGCAAACCTACGTTTCTAGCATTTGTAGACTTAGAGAAAGCTTTTGACAATGTTAACTGGAATACTCTCTTTCAAATTCTGAAGGTGGCAGGGGTAAAATACAGGGAGCGAAAGGCTATTTACAATTTGTACAGAAACCAGATGGCAGTTATAAGAGTCGAGGGGCATGAAAGGGAAGCAGTGGTAGGAAAAGGAGTGAGACAGGGTTGTAGCCTGTCCCCGATGTTATTCAATCTGTATATTGAGCAAGCAGTAAAGGAAACAAAAGAAAAATTCGGAGTAGGTATTAAAATTCATGGAGAAGAAGTAAAAACTTTGAGGTTCGCCGATGACATTGTAATTCTGTCAGAGACAGCAAAGGACTTGGAAGAGCAGTTGAATGGAATGGACAGTGTCTTGAAAGGAGGATATAAGATGAACATCAACAAAAGCAAAACGAGGATAATGGAATGTAGTCAAATTAAATCGGGTGATGCTGAGGGAATTAGATTAGGAAATGAGACACTTAAAGTAGTAAAGGAATTTTGCTATTTAGGGAGTAAAATAATTGATGATGGTCGAAGTAGAGAGGATATAAAATGTAGACTGGCAATGGCAAGGAAATCGTTTCTGAAGAAGAGAAATTTGTTAACATCGAGTATAGATTTAAGTGTCAGGAAGTCGTTTCTGAAAATATTTGTATGGAGTGTAGCCATGTATGGAAGTGAAACATGGACGATAACTAGTTTGGACAAGAAGAGAATAGAAGCTTTCGAAATGTGGTGCTACAGAAGAATGCTGAAGATAAGGTGGGTAGATCACGCAACTAATGAGGAGGTATTGAATAGGATTGGGGAGAAGAGAAGTTTGTGGCACAACTTGACTAGAAGAAGGGATCGGTTGGTAGGACATGTTTTGAGGCATCAAGGGATCACAAATTTAGCATTGGAGGGCAGCATGGAGGGTAAAAATCGCAGAGGGAGACCAAGAGATGAATACACTAAGCAGATTCAGAAGGATGTAGGTTGCAGTAGGTACTGGGAGATGAAGAAGCTTGCACAGGATAGAGTAGCATGGAGAGCTGCATAAAACCAGTCTCAGGACTGAAGACCACAACAACAACAAATTTTCCTGTCCAATCAGCATTTCCAAGCATCCTGCCGCTGCTTTAATGTGCCCGAACTTTGGCTTCAGAGGCAGTGGCTGGCGTATTCCGCAGTGTAAATGCACTGAGTGAGTGTTCATGCGTCCTGAGCATGCCCTGTTGCTCCTGAATGCCTGGCCTTCGGGTCGTTGGTTGTTTCTCCCTCTATTACATCATTCTGCTGAATTGACATTGGGCAGTTCATTACAAGAGGCTAGGCTGTGGCACAACATTCATTCCTCCTTCGAAGAAATCCAGTGTTTGGGCAGGGACCTGTTTATATTCTGGACCAAAGAGATCTTATCACATGTTTCATAGGTTGACATAACAAATACAACGTTCTCCTCTTCTTATTCTATTTCAGTGTAAACCACGTGGTTCGTTGCCTAGCTATTAATCTCAGTTCTTTGGCAGCTGGGACACTGAGAGCTCAACAAGTTGAGCGGTTCTCTGCTTAAAGTGGTTACAGATTACACAAAACAGAGTCAGAACCACAATGGTACCAGAACAAAGACACTCATGTCATAATTTTATTGCATTCTTAATCATGGTATCGCCATACATACTGGAGCATCTGCTCAGTGGTAATACAACCTTTCTGCATGGGTATAAGTTCATCCAATGAATGGAGAAGAAAACAAGTGCAGCCACTTCAGGCATTAAAACATAACAGCAGGATATGCTCTCAGTTCTTGCAACGTATCGTTAACTATATCAACTCTGAACACCGATATGCTTCATGCTCATTGTATTTGCATGTACTACATGAAACAGGCACTGACTGAGAACAAGGCAACCCGTGGCCTGACAAACTGCGCTGCTTACATCTTTCAGGTAATATACTATTATAGTCTTCTGTATTATTACCCTGGAACCGATACAAGTCAGTAGACCTTTCTGATTTTTCAAACCACACTTGCAGATTCCTATGTCAATCATTTCTCTCCACAATGTCCATACATGGGAACAGAAGAGTGCTACTAAAATAGTAAGTTCACTCACCACATTCATACCATCGAAGCTGGCGATGACGCTGCAGCTGGAGCATTCTTTCCACAAATGGCAGCCAGTGACTTAGAAAAACTTCTGACGTCAGAATGTAGGGGTGTCAGAAATCATTCCTTCTCCACACATGGCGGCTGTCTTCATTGCAGCAACCACTTCTGACACCATAATTTAGGGGCTGGGACATGGCCTCTATGGTGACAGTTGAACTGGCTGCTGACAAGTCTGGATGGAGTGTCATTTCTGCACCTGGAAATGGAGTATGGAGATGGTAAGGACCGGAGTTGTACAGCATCCTGTCAGTAAACCATCCCTGGTTAAGAAACTCTTCTATTCATGTCAGTTGCAGGTATTGAAGTGTAGCCAGAGTGAAGATTGTTGTCCTTTGTGATGTAGTGGTCCAGGGTTGCACAGCATGCCAGGGGTCAGCAGTTGCTCACTAGGCAGGCAGCGTATGCTGGTGGTGGCAGATGCTGATGTCTGCGAGGCTGCACGTTCCTGACATAAGGCAGTGTGCCACTGGATGACAGTGGTAGCCCCCAATACTCAGCCTCTTCATGGCCGGAGAGTACAATTCACTGGGACAGATGCCATTTAAACCTTGGTGTCTGGAATGACCAAAGACGATGGTGTGCACCTGCCCTAGTTGATGATCAGCAACCAGGGGAGATGTCCGTCAGCAGAAGGTAGCAATGCAGCAGTGCAAAGGCACCAAGTCGACGGCATGCAGATTTTACCCTGGTGAAAGCCTGCAGCTACTGGTGGTAAAGTCCGTGGGTGGTGTCTGGTTGCTTCATCTTGTACTGCGGGTGGACTTTGTCATGCAGTCATGAGCTGGCCAGTGACTGCGTTGTTCCATGTACTCTACAAACGTGGATATTGCCGTGCAATGGAACATTTGAGTGTGAAGGTCTAAATTAGGTGGTATATATGTGATATGGGTTGGCTAGAGCTTTCCCCACGGCGGCACTTTAGCCCAGAAATCGTAACAGGCTGGAGCCCCTGGCCATAACTTTTAGGCAATGGTAACTTCATTTGTCCTGGTTTTTCCTGTCCAGTCAGCTCTTCCAGGCACCATGCTGTTGCTATTAGGTGTCCCAAATTCGGGTTTCAGAGGCGGTGCCTTTTGTACTCCACAGCGATGATGTAATGAATTAGTGTTCATGCGTTCTGAACGTGCCCTCTTCCTCCGTAGCGCGTGGCATTCGGGCTGTTGGGGGCGTCTCCCTCTGTGACGTCATTCTGCTGAGTTGACGCTGGGTACTTCATTACACAAGGATAGGTTATGGCGCAACTATGCTTTGTACTCTCACCAATATTATTTGAATAATCGATCATAACTGGAAGATATTTTAGTCTTAGATTTTTCTGGCACTGCTTATTTCATTTCGAAGCTGCTCCAAGGAATTCAGTGTAATCATCGTGTAAAAAGCTTTGACGCGTACGATTAACGTTTTTGCAAGAAACTCGTAACGTTCTATGCATAGAGACAAGTGTGCACTGAATATACTCTTGAATCATTCAAACAAATGTTAATTAATGTGACATGCAATGACTCATGTAATTTAAATTTACAAGTAAAAGTGACTTGCTTTGAGGCATTACGAAGTTCCGAGGAAGTTGGTGCAATGGTAACACACTGGACTCGCATTCGGGAGGACGACGTTCAGACCCACGTCCGACCATCCTGATTTAGGCTTTCCATAATTTTGCATGATTTCGCTAAATCGCTTCGGGCAAATGCCGGGATTGTTCCTTTGAAAGGACATGGCCGACTTCCTTCCCCATCCATTCCTACTCCGATGGGACCGATGACCTCGCTGTTTGGTCCCCTCCCTCAACCAACTAACAAAACATTACGAGATTAATGTGTTCTACCCAAATGATATAAGATTATGGGGAGGAAAGGCAGATGTGTGGTGCTACAACGAAATCAATGTTACAGCCTTCAAACCCTTGCACTCGTTTGCATGACTACTCTAAATAAGTAGCTCCACGTATGAGCAATAATATTCCCAGCGATATTTCAATAGTGATAACATTGCTCCTTGGGGAGGCTAGATATCAGAAATTTCTAGGACTTATCAGAAGTAGCTCGATCATTCTTCTGATTTGAGCAAATTCGTCCAGATATACGAATAACGGGTGTGCAATGTTCCTGTGAATAAGGTCGTTTACCCTCACACCTAGCGCGCCATTTTCTTAAGCTTAAACGTAAACGCCACTCACGTATTAGGCCTTAGGCCTGCTCCGTCTGGCTGACTGCTGCCTACAAGGCAGTTAGAAAACCGACCTATGATCATTGGACATGTGTTTAGCATGCCGCCAATCCCTTCAGCCGTTGTTGCCAGCAGATGAATCCACGTGACACTGCTGCTTCTTTATCTAAGCAGCTCGTTTGGTCTCACGAAGCTGAGTGGACCTCGGCCTAGGTCCTTCCACACCATTCAGCTATGGAGGCGGTTATTGCGTGACAAAAACGACTTAACACCCTGAGGTTGCCCGAAACAGTCGACCTGACAGAGAGTTCTGAACGTTGAGGCTCTCAGTTCAGCGGTCACCTTGTGACCAAAGATACTGCAGGTAGATTTGGTTCTGTAGCCCAGACTTCCCGCCGTTTTTGCATCCTGTGACCAACCCCATTATGTGACACAATAATATAACCGTCCATACAGCTCATTTTTCTGAAGAAATTCGTAAGACGAGTGAACACAAAAAGGTGTTTGCTATGTCCTCGGACCTGTTAGCAGTGAAAGGCATTTATCATGTACTTGGACGAAGTCAACCCAATGGTGAAGTGTTTCTCTGCATGCAGATATGACATGGTGAAATTCCTCGTTGTGTTGCCGTCTGCATTGCTGGGAGACTGTAACCTATTCCCGAATGAAATAATGATTTGTATTCTCTTTACATCACGTGCTATCAGGTAACAGCATTTTGCTGTTATCTCTAAATACGTGGCTGTTTGCTCTGGGGAGTTTGCATTTCGTTATTTACTGACATTGGGACATTCCTGTGTTTATCGCACGGCCCGATCTGTGGGCTCTGTGACGACGAGACGAATGACGGAAGGTTAATTACAAGTTCTGCCAGTGTCAAGGTAATGCCAGACGGGAAAAAAATGGGGCAACAAATGAACCATTAACTGATTCAGGAAAACTGCGAAAAACCTAATGCCATATATCTTAATCACAATGCCATCTAAGGCGATCACATTAAAAGGAATATAATAAAAAATTTAAAAGTCCTGTGCAACGCAGTCAAGATGCTTGATTTGCATTGGAGAGGAGCGTGGTTCAAATCCCACTCCGGCCATCCAGACATAGTTTTTCTACGATTTCCCTAGATCGATTACGGTGAGTGCCAGTGTGGTTTCTCGATAAAGATCACGATCAATTTCCTTCTCCAATCCTGGTTGAACCCGAGCCTCTGTTCTGTTTATTTATTTTATTTATTTATTTATTGTTCCGTGGGACCAAATTAAGGAGAAGTCTCCATGGTCATGGAACGAGTCAATACATGAAATTATAACACGATAGTAGAAACAGATAAAATGAAATATAAGAAACGTATTCAGGCGACAGTTCGTAAGTTTAAATAAAGAAAATCAACAATGTAACACTAGAATTTGCTTAACTTTTCAAATCTTCCAGGAGCTCCTCGACAGAATAGGAGTGAGCCATGAGGAAACTCTTCAGTTTAGACTTAAAAGTGTTTAGGCTACTCCTAAGATTTTTGAGTTCTTGTGGTAGCTTATTGAAAATGGATGCAGCAGAATAGTGCACTCCTTTCTGCACAAGAGTCAAGGAAGTGCATTCCACATGCGGATTTGATTTCTGCCTAGTATTAACTGAGTGAAAGCTGTTAACTCTTGGGAATAAGCTAATATTGCTAACAACAAACGACATTAAAGAAAATATATACTGTGAGGGCAATGTCAGAATTCCCAGACTATTGAATGGGGGTCGACAAGAGGTTCTCGAACATACACCACATATAGCTCGAACAGCCCGTGTTTGAGCGAAAAATACTCTTTTTGAATCAGAAGAATTACCCCAAAAAATAATACCATATGACATAAGCGTATGAAAATGTGCGAAGTACACTGCTTTTCGTGTTGAACTGTCACTTATTTCAGATACTGTTCTAATGATAAATAAAGCAGCACTTAGTTTCTGAACAAGATCCTGAACATGGGCTTTCCACAACAGCTTACTATCTATCCGAACGCCTAGGAACTTGAACTGTTCCGTCTCGCTTATAATATGCCCATTCTGTCTGATCAAAAATCGGTTCTTGTTGAATTGTGAGTTAGAAACTGTAAAAACTGAGTCTTACTGTGATTTAGCATCAAATTATTTTCCACAAGCCACGAACTTATTCCATGAACTACATTATTTGATAATGTTTCAATATTACACACAAGATCATTCACTACGAGGCTGGTGTTATCAGCAAACAGAAATATTTTTGAATCACCTGTAATACTAGAAGGGATATCATTTATATAAATAAGAAACAGCAGTGGCCCCAGCACCGACCCTTGGGAACGCCCCACTTAACAGTGCCCCATTGGGACTGAACATCACTACCACTCTCAATATTGCGGAGAATTTCCTTCTGCTTTCTTTTCTTAAAGTAAGAGGCGAACCAATTCTAAGCTAGTCCCCTTACTCCATAATGGTCCAACTTCTGCAGTAATATTTTGTGGTCAGCACAGTCAAAAGCCTTCGTTAAATCAAAGAAAACACCTAGCGTTCGCAACCTTTTATTTAATCCATCCAAAACCCCACAGAGAAAAGAGAATATAGCATTTTCAGTTGTTAAACCATTTCTAAAACCAAACTGTACATTTGACAGCAAATTATGTGAATTTAAATGCTCCAGTAACCTTGTATATACAACCTTCTCGATAAGTTTAGCAAACACCGATGGCATACAAATAGGTCTATAATTGCCAACATTATCCCCGTCTCCCTTTTTATAAAGTGGCTTCACTACCGAGTACTTTAAGCGGTCAGGAAACCGACCACTCCTAAAGGAAAAGTTACAGATATGGCTAAGTACTGGGCTAACATACATCGAACAATACTTCAGTATTCTGCTAGATACCCCGTCATAACCATGAGAGTTTTTGGTCTTAAGTGATTTAATTATTAACTCAATCTCCCTCTTGTCAGTATCATGGAGGAGCATTTCAGCTAACAATCTCGAAACACTTTTTTCTACGAGCGCTATATGGTGCCCTGTTGGGACTAGGTTTCTATTTAGTTCACCCGCTATATTCAGAAAGTGATTATCAAATACTGTACATACATACGATTTATCAGTAACACGGACATTCCCACTACGCACTGATTCTATATCCTCGACCTGTCTCTGCAGACCAGCCACTTCCTTTACGACTGACCATATGGTTTTAATTTTATCCTGAGACTTAGCTATTCTATCTGCATACCACATACGTTTTGCCTTCCTAATAACATTTTTAAGCACCTTACAATACTGTTTGTAATGGGCTGCTGCATTTAGATTTTGACTGTTTCTAACGTTTTGATATAATTGCCACTTTGTTCTACAGGATATTCTTATCCCTCTAGTCAGCCACCCAGGCTGCCTGTTTGTGTTAGTACCCTGTTTTGAACGTTCTAACGGAAAGCAACTTTCAAAGAGCACGAGAAAAGTCTTGAGGAAAGCATTATATTTATCGTCTACTGTATCAGTACTATAAACATCTTGCCACTCTTATTCCTTGATAAGGTTTACAAAGGTCTCTACAGCAACTGGATCAGCTTTCCTAAAAAGTTGATAATTATATTTAAGATGTGTTGCAGCACAAAAATCTTTTAGAGTTAAAACTTGTGCATCATGATCTGAAAGGCCACTCACCTTTTTGCTAACAGAATGCCCTTCTAGTGATGAGGAATGAACAAAAATGTTGTCTATGGTTGTTCTACTGTTCCCTTGCACTCTCGTTGGAAAGAATACGGTTACCATAAGATTATATGAATTAAGGAGGTCTACCAGCATCCTTTTCCTTGCACAATCACTTATACAATTAATATTGAAGTCACCACATATAACTAACTTTTTGTATTTCCTATAAAGTGAACCAAGAACCTCCTCTAGCTTTAGCAAAAATGTTGTGAAATCGGAGTCTGGGGATCTATAAATAACAACAGAAGTTTAACTCCACTAAATTTAACCACACCTGCACAACATTCAAACACCTTTTCAGTGCAGTACTTTGAAACATCAATTGACTCAAATGGGATACCGTTTTTCACATACATGGCTACTCCCCCACACCGCAAAAAGCTCCTAGAAAAGCTACCAGCCAACCTGTATCCTGGTAAAGGAAGCCTCTGAATTATCTCCTTATTTTAGAAGTGTTCAGATATACCAATAATTTCAGAGTCAACATCTATAAGCAGTTCACTAACTTTATCTCTAATACCTTGTATATTTTGATGAAACATACTAATTCCCTCATTACTCGGATACCTAAGCTTTGTCGAAAGTGGTTTCTTTGTTAGAGAGACTTCCCTTAAGCAGGAATACCTATCAGCTGACTTAAATCTAAAAAAGGTGCAGCTCTAACACCCACTAGTACAGGAATTTTCCCATGAGTGATCCTACCACCCCCACCTATGGTGTCACCTATAAACTTTGCCAACCTCCCCTTTTCATACCTGTTGAGGTGCAGGCCATGTCTAGTGAAACCCGTCCTGCTGATAGACGCCACCGACACCACTGAAATGTGACTCATGCCTTCTGTCATCAGCGCACCCCCAAGTCTCATGTAATTACGCTTGACGGCTGTATTGAGATGAGGCCGATCGTGACGCTGAAACAGTTCCACGAAATTCACATTCGTGTTGCCAGTCTGAGTGGCTATCTTTTCCTGGTCACCATCTATGTCATACTCCCCATCCCTATCAATACTATTACCAGCCCCACCCACAATCACTACCTGGTCCTCTTTAGTAAAATCCCTACATAACCCCCCTATGTTAACAGTCACCTGAGCCAATCCTGCATTAGGCTTCACAATGCTGGTGACCTGGTACTCACTGCGCAACACTTCCTGCAACTGCACGTCTCCGACGTGATAGTCAATGGGACGTTAAATTCTAATTTATCTCCCTTTCATCGTGTGTGGCAGAAAGGCATCTTAAAAACTGAACTGGAAAGGGTTTAGGTGAAGCTATCGACAGGTTCGGCTGGATCATAAATTTATTTCCGGTTTCTCATCCTGTTGGTGTGCTGTGATTCAGTTGCAACAAAAAAAAACAAAAAAAAAAAAAAAAAAAAGAGAGAGAGAGAGAGAGAGAGAGAGAGTGGCATCCGTGCACATTGTATAAGGAAGGAATAATTTTTGTCTTTGTGTAAGGAAGATTTTCAGTTGTACGACGAGTGAAACCTAAATGCAAGGTATTACCAATTTTCATCCGTTAACATATGGATCTACAGGGTGGTCAGGAACAGTTTGAAAAACTTGTAACGGTGTTGCAGGGTAGATTATGCTGATAAATAATTGTTAAGAAAAAATTCGATACGTTGCGCCTTTTTCCGAGATAATTAACATTGAAGTTAGCAAATCAGGCCGTTACGCGCGCAAATTCAAGCTACCCGCCGGAGACGGTGTCGCCATACATGGCCTTCGTTTGGTTTCTTAAAATTGAACAAGAGAGCGATACCAAAATTGGACATGGGTCGGTAGTAAGGATCGAACCCGAGCCAAAAGCTGAGTAGTCCCGTGAGTTATCATCTGTACTATGAGAATAACTAATTGTATGTGGCGGGCCGCTTGAATTTGCGCACGCAATTGCTTGATTGGCAACTTCAGTGTTAATTAACTCGGAAATGGCGCAACATATCGAATTTTTTTCTTAACAATTATTTCTCAGCGCAATCCACCCTACAACACTCTTACAACCTTTTCAGACTGTTTCTGAGCACCTGGCAAACTACCCACTACAAGATGCTACCACAGTTAACTTTTACAAAATTTCAGTCACGCCCGTGTAGGACTCGTGAGCTATTATTTATCAGAGCATCACTGGTGCATATCACACTTTGCGTAGTTCAAAGAATAGTTCAGCAAAGCGACGCGAGTATCCATTGTAAGCTGGATAAGACGTTAGAGGGCCAATATTGTAAATGGTAAATATGTGGTGTAAGCCATTTCTGAAAGATCTGGCCTTTTTCATAGAACACTGTATTATGTATGAACACCATTAAAAAAGCTGCTAACGGCAGTGTGGTTAAAGAGCTGAGCTTTACGAGTGCAGAAATATCTTTCTAGCTGATTTCAAACTTGCCGTAGACTTATTGGTTCCTCTGTGACCAAAAAGTTCAAGAAATATCTGAATCCATATTAGCTGCTTTAGAAATTTGTGGTAAGGTCTTATCTGCCTTCTATGTATCTCCTTGATCGCTGTCGGGCGAAGGTCCACGAGTGAATGGGTAATCTCATGATGACGGTACAGATTACAATGAATGCATCGTTTCCTTACAGTGATTACCAGCATTCTGTCAGTCACTCTGCATCAAAACAATCTGTGTCACTGTCGATGAGTTAGCAATGCCATATAACGATGTTTATTTGAAAGCAACAATGGCATCTAATATACATATTTACAAATACGCGGGTGGCCATCAGTAGATTATTTGAATTTTGAAAATTTTCATTTAAAAAAATGTCAGTACTTTCATTTTAAGAGTCATCTGACTCTGAAAAAGACGATCGTAGCTAGAGGAAGTGTCATTTACGGCTGACAATGAACACGAAAATTACTTTCAATGACGTGTGAGGAGAAATGCCGTTGGAGTAAATATGTTTCCAAAAAAAGCGTAAAATTCAACCATTAAGTTAATGTAAGTGGCATCTGTAATGGTTCCTTGTGACGTTGATAGACTTATGAATTCAGAGACATGAAATGCAGAGTAAATAACATTTCACTTCGAAGCAGTAATGGAGCACAGTTAGAAGAACTGATTATTCCGTCGCTTCTTGACATAACCACTTCATAATTAAAAGTACGCCCACAGTATTGTGAATATTCTGCAGCTGAATATGCACATTACTGTGCTCTTTGTTTATAATCAAGTGAAGTGTCATAAAACGGTATCTAGGACGCCATTTATTGGGTGAATGGAACATCGTGTACTTCATATGTTGGTAATACACTGAAGAGCCAAAGAAAGTGGTACACCTGCCTAATACCGTGTATGGCTCCCTGAGCACGCAGAAGTGCCGCAACACGACGTGGCATGGACTCGACTATTATCTGAAGTAGTGCTAGAGGGAACTGACACCATGAATCCTGCAGGGCTGTCCATAAATCCGTATGAGTACGAGGGGGTGGAGATCTCTTTTGAATAGCACGTTGCAAGGCATCCCAGATATGCCCCATAATGTTCATGTCTGGGGAGTTTGGTAGCCAGCGGAAGTGTTTAAACTCAGAAGAGTGTTAATGGAGCCACTCTGTAGTAATTCTGGACGTGTGGCGTGTCGCATAGCCCTGCTCGAATTGCCCAAGTCCGTCGCAATGCGCATTGGACGTGAACGGATGTAGGTGATCAGACAAGATGCTTACGTACGTCTCACCTGTCCGAGTCGTATCTAGACGTATCATGGGTCCCACATCATTCGCACTGCACACGCCCCACACCATTACAGAGCCTCCACCAGCTTGAACAGCCCTCTGCTGACATGCAGGGTCCATGGATTCATGAGGTTGTCTCCGTACCTCTACACGTCCATCCGCTCGATACAATTTGAAACGAGACTCGTCCGACCAGGCAACATGTTTCCAATCATTAACCGTCCAATGTCGGCGTTGAAGGGCCCAGTCGAGGCGTAAAGCTTTTTGTCGTGCAGTCATCAAGGGTATACGAGTGGGCCTTCGGCTCCGAAAGCCCATATCAAAAATGTTCAAATGTGTGTGAAATCTTATGGGACTTAACTGCTAAGGTCATCAGTCCCTAAGCTTACACACTACTTAACCTAAAGAATCCTACGAACAAACACACACACCCATGCGCGAGGGAGGACTCGAACCTCCGCCGGGATCAGCCGCACAGTCCATGACTGCAGCGCCTAAGACCGCTCGGCTAATCCCGCGTGGCAAAGCCCATATCGATTATGAAAAATACATAGAATTGTTAGCGTCTGTGTGGACAGCTGGACTCAATAATCATAACTAAAATGCTGTTATCTACTTAGATTGTACAACTGTGGACTACAAAATTGCAGAGTACTGTGAATATACAACTAACAAGAGGTACTCAGTACTGAACTGGAGAGTGGGTTCTGCAGACAAAAATCTTGTAAAACTCCGTTCGTCTGTTCGTTCAAGATACAAAGAATGCGTTTAATACTGACGTCCCGAATGCTGCCGTGTCGCTTGATTTCAGGAAGGCGTGCGGTACAGTTCCTCAACTGCAGACAGTTGAAGAAAATACGAGTATTCAGAACATCAGACTAGCTTGATGAGTGGAATGAAGAGTTCCTATGAAATAGGACACAGCATGTCATTCTTAACAAGTATAAATCTTCAGACGTAAAAATAGTTTCGGGCGTACCCCACGGGAGTGATACAGGACCTTTACTGTTCACAGTCCATAGAAATGATCTAGTGGATAACGCCGGGAGCTCCATGAGGCTGTTGTATACATAGAAATCACAATGCTAGAAACTTCTAGCCAATTGGAGGATGACCTCCAACATGTCGATGCTTGGTAGAGGGATAGGTAGGTGACCCTGAACATAAACCAATCTGACGTACTGTACATACGAGGGTCACTCCAAAAGAAATGCACACAATTTTTGTAAAAATGCAGTTTTCATTCTGCATGTGTGAAAGTTTTACAGTGAGTAGATATATCCTTCCCGCTTGTTTTCAAACTTAGTTCAACCTGTTCCTGTGAGTGGCGCCGTCACAGCATGTCTTCAAGATGGCTGCTACACTTGACGTTCGTCAGAAGCAACGTGCTGTCACAGAATTCCTGTGCTGTGAAAACGAGACAGTGGGAACCATCCACAAGAGGTTGAAAAATGTGTATGGAGATGCTGCTGTCGATCGCAGTACAGTTAGTCGGTGGGCAAGCTGGTTACGTGATGAAAGCGGGCACGGCAATATTGAGGATTGTCCTTGCAGCGGCAGACCTCGTAGTGCACACTGCCATGTGGAACCACCATAAATTCTGATGCATATGTGACGACACTGAAGAAACTTCAAGCTCGACTGAGTCGTGTTCGACCACATCGGCAAAAGCAGGATGTTTTGCTGTTGCACGATAATGCCCGGCCACATGTCAGTCAAAAAACCATGGAAGCGATCACAAAACTCGGATGAACAACACTGAAACACCCGGCTTACAGTCCTGGCCTGGCTCCATGTGACTATCATCTCTTTGAGAAACTGAAAGACTCTCTTCGTGGAACGAGGTTTGAAGATGATGACTCCCTTGTGCACGCTGCCAAACAGTGGCTCCAACAGGTTGGTTCAGAATTGTACCGTGCGGGTATACAGGCGATGGTTCCAAGATGGTGTAAAGCAATTGTGAGGGATGGAAATTATGTGGAGAAATGAAAATATTGTTCCTAAAGGATGTATCTACACGCTGAAAAACTTTCAAACATGTAGAACGAAAGACGGATTTAAAAAAATAGTGTGCATTTCTTTTGGAGTGACCCTCGTAAATTAGTGGAAAGGCTTATTATTCTATGGTTACACTAATGACAAATAATCACTGTAGTAATTGCATCTAATAAATATCTGGGAGTATGAGAGCTGTTGAAAAAGTATCAGACCTTTATTTATAAAATCATCTTTGTTCAGATACAATTATTTGACACTAGTCTCCTTCAAAGTAGTCCCCTTCAACTTCCGCACACCTCTCCCACCGCTGCTGCCACTGTTGGAAGCATAGCTGGAAGCCTCGTACATGTACAGAACTATTTTAAGCGCAGCAACCACATAAAACTAATCGTAGGAAAGCCAGATGACATATTGAAATTCACTGGAAGTGTAATCTATCCATGAAGTAGGTAGGTCACAGAACTCTCGTTCGACTGATACTCAAATATTGATCCACGCCTAGGACACTTACGAGGTAGTACTGATAGGGGACATAGAGGAAATGCAAAGAAGAACGGCACGTTTCGTGACAGTTTCGTTTAGGAGGTGTGAGAATGATGCACAGTTTTTTATCCAAGTCCGGGGGCAGTTCCTAGAAGAGACGCATTGTGCATCATGGAGAGGCTTGTCGTTAAAATTCCGAGAGCACGCGATCCTAGAGCAGTCAGCCATCATACTGCTTCCTCCAGCATATTCTAAGAATCAGGTCCCAGACTTCTACAGCCATCAGGAGAGAACCTGTTGGGATGCGATGGTGAGGATAAAGTTATGCTCGAGAGAGCACCAAGGAAGAATCATTGACAATAACTCATTTATTAGGCAGTAATACAGGATTATCTTTCAAAGCGCAGTGCCACAGCTGGGCCGGAAGAGCAGTGGGAGGCCGGCATGCGCTCATCTTGCAGTACCACCAGGCCAGCGAAGCGATGGGTGGCAGCTGTTACGTCACAGGACAGCTGTCGATATGCGGACTCCGGCAGCCTCCAGCTCTATGCGTCGATCTCCAAAGTGCACTTGTTGACGTTGGAGATACACGCTCAGGAGTCAGGCCCCAGGTCCATCTGAAGTACTCGTTGGCTCGGAGGGGTCGGCTCTCCGTCCCCGTTTAGGAGACAGGAGCTGACAGCATCGGTGTCTGCCAGAGGAACAGTTTGAGGAACAGCATTGGGCCCCCTCCCGAAGACGAACAGTGTCCAGGTCACGCAGGTCAAGCCTCCAGCAGGCATGCAGGATGATGGTGGCCTCTGCGTCCCGTCAGTGTTGCATCGGAAGTAGACGATCAAAGACAGCTAGGCGTGCCACGGGTCGACCTCCATAGTCTCCCCTCTTGCTGAATAGCTACAACTGACACAAGGGCTGAGACTACCACTGGGCAGTCATCAATCAGCACTCAGCAATCAGACATCTCTGCGGCGGTGGGGATGGCTGTGACGTCATGTGTGCTGGTTTTTCCCTGCTGTCAGCTCTCCTGACTTCAGCTTTCGCTACTTCACGTTTCAGAGACTCTTTTCTGCTGTCTTGACACTTGAATACTTACTGTTGCGTTGTAGTTAGCCTTGAAACTTTACTTGTCACTTCTATGACGGTATCTCTCGGCTTCTATAATGCCATTATGCTTCACTTGCAGACTTGGACGTTCGGTCGTTATCCCGTGCTCTGATAGCTTCCGTGTTTGCCGCAACTCGCTCAGCATTTCCCCCTAGCTGGCAGTCTGCTGGTGAGTACACAGGCTGTCCGTCTTCCGGGAGCTACCAAGATAGAACTTGGACGAATTTTTAGTGTCCGCCACGTATACTGTCCTGGAGCGTAACAATATACCCGCAGAAAAGACTATGGAGGATATATTGCAGACATCCAGGCTTATACGGAGATGTGCTCTTAAGTTGCTCTTCCCACGTTCAATTCGCGACTGAAACATAAACAAAAGTTTGGATGACAGCGTTCCAAGAAGTACCCTCCCCACTCAGCTTAAGATGGCTTCCAAAGAACAGATGTAGGATGTGATTAAAGCATGACGTCGTGCTGGTCATACTATTGATCCGAGACGATACAAAAAATAAACTGTAGTTTATAGCTATAAAAATATATTTATAATCGCGTGCTGAAAGTGCGAAGAATTTAGCCACAAAACCTTGTATTACAAATATCAAGACGAAAGGAAGCTACAGGGAACATTACAATGAGGCATATTGTGTAGTATGGATACGTGGTAGAAACAATGCTTAGTGCACGTAATCCGTAATTTATAATTATTTATTAGGTGTTATTCAATGTCGCAAATACAGTGACAAATAAAATTACGAGTAAAAATGATTTTGAACGTCAGAGAAGAAATTCTAGTTGAAAGACTGTAATTTAAAACCATAAAGAAACTAGAAAATTTTAGCTACATTCAGAATGAAGTAATAAATTTAAAGAGAAAATCAGTGGAAATTTGGGAAAGACAGTTGGTTGGTTGGTTGATTTGGGGAAGACCCGACAGCTTGGTCATCGGTCTCATCGGATTAGGGAAGGATGGGGAAGGAAGTCGGCCGTGCCCTTTCAGAGGAACCATCCCGGCATTTGCCTGGAGTGATTTAGGGAAATCACGGAAAACCTAAATCAGGATGGCCGGACGCGGGATTGAACCGTCGTCCTTCCGAATGCGAGTCCAGTGTCTAACCACTGCGCCACCTCGCTCGGTGGGAAAGACAGTTGTTTCCATTATGTAAGTGAGTTCAATAATACGCATCGAACACACAAAGCCTCTCTATTTCTGCTGGTGCGTCCGCAAAAATTCAGTCATGATTACAAGATAACAGGCTAAAATTAAGTAGTATGAAAGGCCAGTATACAGGGTGAGTCAGGAGGTTCAAAATGGCTCTGAGCACTATGGGACTTAACTTCTGAGGTCATCAGTCCCCTAGAACTTAGAACTACTTAAACCTAACTAACCTAAGGACATCACACACATCCATGCCCGAGACAGGATTCGAACCTGCGACCGTAGCGGTCGCATGGTTCCAGACTGAAGCGCCTAGAACCGCTCGGCCACCCCGGCCGGCCAGTCAGGAGGAAAGATACGTGTTTTGACGGGTGATAGCATTTCTGATTCTGAACAAAAAAACTTGATATGGATATATGCCCTTCTCCGAATGGTTTCCGAGATAGAACACTTTTAATGTACATTTCTATTTATTTTCTTAGTTATTCATTGCCATCGTTTACAACGTATCACAGTAATATAGAGGAAGTTGAGCGAACATTTTGATACAGAACGTTTTTGGTCTATCAAGTCGGAAAACTACCCCAACCTGGCCTACAAAAAGTACATAAGCTACAGGGCAAGCGCGTCGCGCGAGATTTTCAATATTCCCGCCATCTCTCCGTGCAAGCTGTTAGTTCTAGACAAAAAATAAATATGACCTTCTTTTGAAGCAAATTTAGTTTAATTGTGTACTGAGACACGTTTTCTTTGGTGTGTGCGGTTTCCGAGTTATTAAAGAAAAACGTAGAAAAGTGATATTAAACGTTTTCTATCTCGGAAACCATTTGCAATGTCATATGTCCGTATGAAGTTTTTTGTTCAGAATCACTAATACTATTGCGTCTCAAAGCATGTACCTTTCCTCCTGACTCACCCTGTATATCCAAATAAGCACTTGAATGTGAAGTCTGTAACATTTTGACAAGTCACAAAACAACGAATTATCATACATATGATCCATAATAGGCAACAGTCTAAATTAAACAACGTAGATAGCTCTACACACTAATAGATGCTTCCAACGTGGAAACAGATAGCATAGCACGAGAGCATGTACACATCAGCAGTAGTCATCACTCGGTATCATTTCGATGAGACTACATTGAATGCGAGCAGGACACAGGGTTACGAGCTATTTATTATCGGCACCGTATAAGCGTACAGCACATACAATAGTGTTCAGTGTCAAAGCTAAAAAGTTCGGTTGAAAATAAATAAAATACGTGTTGTTCCCCGTAAAAAAAGTTATTTCGAGGACAGAAAGCAAGCAATTCAAAGAAATAGCATTTCATTCAGACATACTTACAGAATGAATCAGGAAAATAAACATTAGCGTTGAATGTAGCGACAACATGCGAAGAATATAGTGATGACTGTTAATTGCATGTCAAAAATTTGTAGAATATATTACTGTTTATAGTGAAGACACTTGTCACTTATTCCCAGATGGAAATGTACAAAGAAAGAAGAGACGTGAACTCATCAAGCGTGCAGATCAGATTTCGAAAAATCTGCAACAGTACAATTGTGTGGTTCATAAAAATAATTATGTACAACCTAGGAAATGCGAAGTTCAAAATTTACCCTAATGTATTGTGAATAAATAGGCGAGAAGGATTATTAACGATAATTAATTGAAACCCTCAGCTGGCGACAGGTGTTGTTAATATACCTCAATGGGGACGGCTGAAAATGTGTGCCCCGACCGGGACTCGAACCCGGTATCTCCTGCTTACATGGCAGACGCTCTATCTATCTTTTTTTTTTGCATTTTTTTGTTCGTTGTTGATCGTTGTGTTTGGTCGTTGCGGACGTCACATGACATCCGCTCAAGTTCGTTTGTTGATCCCTTCACTGTTTTTTTTTTTATTACAGAGGGCAACCAGCTCTCTGACCGAACACTCTGAGCTACCGTGCCGGCAATCTGAGCCACCGAGGACACATATGAATAAAGCGACTGCAGGGACTTATCCCTTGCACGCTTCCCGTGAGACCCACATTCCCAACTGCCCACAGTCTACTGACGAATTGTTCCTAATAGATATTTGCCCATCCACTCATTACTCGCGCCAACTAAGGTGACGATTCCCGTAAGAGTTCGGGCAGCCTGTGCACATTCGCACAGACGAAGGTCAATGGCCAGGTAGCCTTTGACTATATATGAAGATAGTAACTGTTCTCGAAAGAACAGATGCCATTATTGACCGTGCAGCTTCTCTAGAATAAATGATAATTAATTGAAACCCTCAGCTCCCGACGGCAGGTGTTGCTGATATACCTCAATGGGGTCACAGTCATCAATGGTATCTGTTCTTTCGAGTACAGTTACTATCCTCATATAGGATTATTAATGTTGAGTTACACCACTGACGATGAATCACTGGAATTAGTGACAATCGTCAAATATCTCGGCGTATGTATACAGTGTCATCCACGATAGAGAGTAGTACAACCAACTCTTGATTACTGCTCGTCAGCCTGGGACACTTAGCATGTAGATCCAAACAAAAGCAGCGCGTTTCGTCCCATTTCGTTTAGAAATCACGGGAGTGCCACAAAGTTGTTCATCTAACTCCAGTGGGCGGATACGTCATGGAGACGTTTCCTGTTAATATTTCGAGAGTGTACGTGTCAAGTAGAGTCAGGCAACATATTACTTCCTTCCAGATACGCCTCAAAATATGATCTCTAACGGAAAATCAGAAAAAGTCGAACTGTTACGAAGACTTACCGACATTCTTCCCTCACATCATTCACCAATGGAACTGGAATGGTGGCAAGTAAAATTAGAGCAAATGGCAAGTTTGCACTCTAAGTGCAGACACTGATTCAGACGTCTCGCCGACAGTGAAGTCCGTAGGGGAAGAGCAGTAGCTTGGTTGAAGAAGGATTGGAGAAATAGTCCACTGAGCACTGAGACCTTATTAAAGGAATATGCAGAGGGGGAAGGGGGGGGGGGTGTAGTGCTCGCCTTGTCTGTGGAATTCGATATGCCCCACACATGCTTCCCGGATAATGCCAAATGGCAAGCACTTCCGGCAGCTCAGCCTTCTCTGGCTCGTTACGATGTCGCGAAGTAAGATTTACTGAACTGAAAGTTTGATGAGCGCCACCATTTCTTGCAAACCACAAGTTCTAGGCATGCTATTAGAGGGGCAGGGCAAGTCTGAGGACAGATAACGATGTTATCTCATGGTCATACCCACACTTCTGGTGACCCCCCCCCCCCCCCTACTCCTCTCGCCACACATGTTGAAAAATAATGTGAGTTACTTTCAAGGACAGGATGAAGCCTGATGGGTGTCATGTGTCCCCAATATCCGTCGCCCACGCTTCTAGGGCACTTGTGCATGGTGCATTCAAGGTCAGGATGTAACCTGATACACCATTGACACATCTCAGGCGATTGTGTGACATAAAAATGAAGGACATCCGTCCACTGTGCAGGTTCAGGTGCCAAAGTCCAGGTCATAATGTATGCTGATACCTGCCATGTGTCCCCCCCCCCCTAACCGCCCTGCCGGCCACTGTGACCGAGTGGTTCTAGGTGCTTCAGTCCGCAACCGCTCTGTTGCTACCATCGCAGGTTCGAATCCTGCCTCAGGCATGGATGTGTGTGATGGCCTTAGGTTAGTTAGGGGACTGATGACCTCAGATGTTAAGTCCCATAGTGCTTGGAGCCATTTGAACCTATCCGCCGTCCACGTCTGTAGGGTAATTGTGTGTGATACATTCAAGGTCAGGGTGTAACCTGCATCCTAGACAATTATGTGATTAAAAAATGGAGTAAAAGTGGAGGTCACCCACCTACTGTGCCAGTTTTGCCACAGATAATGATCTAAGACGTCGTTACCCTCTTTCTCACCCCCCCCCCCCCCCCACCCATCCCCACCACCACCAACCCTGCCAGACCTAGGCCAACAGGATGGCTTAAAAAGGCGGGAAATTAGTATCCCCTATTTTATTACAATTCCAATCCTGCGAGCCTCGCCGCTCTTGGTCTGTGCGCTGTAGTGAAAGGATCATTAGCAGCAAAGTTACCCTACTCAAAACGATGGTAAAGGTTACCATAATTTATGAGGTAACACGTTTTAACAGTATAGTGTGTAAACGGGGCACAGCTGAATTACTATAATTTAATGACACCACAGCACATTCTGTAAGCACTTCAATGAACGAACACCATCCACTGCTACTTACAATTTTGGGGTAATCTGCTACAATTTTATCAGTGTTCTCCAAGAAGCCTACCCCCATTTCAGTTCTAAGATATATGTAAATATGTGATTTGAAATGTTTAACTATTACCACAGTGCAAAATTTAAACAAATACACCGATATTCCACTTTAAATAATTAGCAGAATCTAATATTTCTAACCCACACACCGGGACCCTATGTTAAATTAATAGCATACTGCAACAGATAATGCCAAGTCTATGAGGAACTAATCCTTGCGTTATTATTATGTTAAAAATCAACAACATCACTACAGGGTTGTCTTTGAGAAGTATGACAATATAAGATTAAAGTAGATTTGTAAATAAAGACAGAAAAAAAATCCGCTCACAACATGACACTAAATTTTCGCTGTAAAACAATTGGGCACACCGGCATAGGTTGGGAATAGGATAGAAAAGCACTATATTGAAAACAAACTGAAAAATGGGAGGTTGCCTTGTTGGGGAGTCTCAGTTTGCTGGAGGTAGAGGAGAGAGAGAGGGAGAAAGAGAGAGAGAGATGGAAATTAGTCATTCTCTTTGTGCCACCCAAGAAATTGATCAAGATAACTCCCACCACCAGCTACAATAAGACAAACAGGTTGGTCAGCCGAGGTGGCCGAGCGGTTCTAGGCGCTACAGTCTGGAACCGCGCGACCGCTACGGTCGCAGGTTCAAATCCTGCTTCGGGCATGGATGTGTGTAATGTCCTTAGGTTAGTTAGGTTTAAGTAGTTCTAAGTTCTAGGGGACTGATGACCTCAGAAGTTAAGTCCCATAGTGCTGAGAGCCATTTGAACATTTTGAACAAACAGGTTGTATCCAGTCGATGAGTGAAGTAACCAGTGGACACAGAATTATTAAAAATCATCACATAACAAATGGGTAATCGTCCATTTATTTTCCTAAAATCTCTTTCCATAACTATGGAATTGGTGCGTTCCTATGACTTCCACATGGAGTTGGCGCTGGATGTAACATATTATGCACACATAGGGCAAGAGGAAATCCCGTACAGTTCTTCTATAATTACCAAAAAAATACATTGGAGTAACCGACTTAAAAAAGTGGAAGCAGATATTGGCCTCTGAAGCCGTTGAAGCTTATCAACCTCCACAGCAGATGCTTTGTTCATGCACCCATGCTGACTGCAGTTCATCGGCGACTGGAAGGGTGGAATCTGCACGTCAGTACTGGAACTGGACGTCCACTGAGTGGCGACAGGTGAGCTTCTCAGATGAATCACTTTTTATGCTCCATCGGACACATAGCCATAGGCGTGTCTAAAAGCAAACATTCTGCAACAATCATTGGAAGTGTCCCAGCCAGAGGAGGGAGGTTATGGTCTGGGGATGTTTTCTTGGCATTTATCGGTGATATCATCATTCTGTAAAGCACAGTGGATCACTACAAGTATGTGTCTGTGCTTGGGGACCATGACCACCCCTACATTTAGTTTGTTTTCCCGCGGCACGGCCGGCCGGTGTGGCCGTGCGGTTAAATGCGCATCAGTCTGGAACCGCGTGACCGCTACGATCGCAGGTTTGAATCCTGCCTCGGGCATGGATGTGTGTGATGTCCTTAGGTTTAATTAGTTCTAAGTTCTAGGCGATTGATGACGTCAGAAGTTAAGTCGCATAGTGCTCAGAGCCATTTGAACCATTTGAACCCGCGGCAAGATGGCATCTACCGGCAGGACAATGCAACGTGCCACACAGCTCCGAGCGTACGGGTTTGGTTCAAAGAGCACCAGGATGAGATTAGCGTACTCAACTGACCAACAAAGCCGGCCGGTGTGGCCGTGCGGTTCTAGGCGCTTCAGTCTGGAGCCGCGTGACCGCTACGGTCGCAGGTTCGAATCCTGTCTCGGGCATGGATGTGTGTGATGTCCTCAGGTTAGTTAGGTTTAAGTAGTTCTAAGTTCTAGGGGACTGATGACCTCAGATGTCAAGTCCCATAGTGCTCGGAGCCATTTGAATTGACCACCAAACTCTCCGGATTAAAATCCAGTCGAGAATGTGTGGGACCACCTCAATCAAGCATTCCGCACCATGGATCCTCAACTGAGAAACCTAGCGCAGCTGGCCATAGCACTGGTGTCAGTGTGGCTCCATAAACATGTAGGTACCTGCCAGAACTTCATGGACTCCTTCCCTGCACGTCTTGTAGCAGTCCACGCAGCGAAACGTGGTCATTCAGGATTTTGGCAGGTGGTCACATTAACGAGACTGGACAGTATTTTTTCAGAACCAGTATCCCAAGCAGAAATAGAAGACAAATATCACGACAAAACACAGGTATTTAGGAGTAGATGGTATCCCATATGAATTTTATAAAACTTTGTGGTCAGACATCAAGAAAGTGCTCACAGAAGTAGCGACGGAGAAATAATGCTGCGGACACTTGTACTCTGGAAAAGAACCCAGGATAATCGTACTCGTTCCCATGAAAAAATAAAAACCACAAGGAATAATGTATCTCATCTCGATAACTTTTTTATGGGCAGACACGAAAATCATATTTCGTGACATAGAGGCAAGATTAAAACAGACCTTCCCAGACATCCTCAGACCAGAACAGACGTGTAGCGTGCCCAAAAAAAGCAGCATTGGTGGAATTTGTTCCTTAAGGCAGGATCAGGCACAAATACAAAAATGGTTCAAATGGCTCTGAGCACTATGGGACTTAACATCTGAGATCATCAGTCCCCTAGAACTTAGAACTACTTAAACCTAACTAACCTAAGGACATCCCGGGTTCGATTCCCGGCGGGGTCAGGGATTTTCTCTGCCTCGTGATGACTGGGTGTTGTGTGATGTCCTTAGGTTAGTTAGGTTTAAGTAGTTCTAAGTTCTAGGGGACTGATGACCATAGATGTTAAGTCCCATAGTGCTCAGAGCCATTTGAACCATTTTTTTAACCTAAGGACGTCACACACACATCTATGCCCGAGGCAGGATTCAGACCTGCGGCCGGAGCGGTCGCGCGCTTCCAGGCTGAAGGGCCTAGAACCGCTCGGCCACTCCAGCCGGTGCACAAATACACTATGTGATCAAAAGTATCTGGACAGCCCCGAAAACATACGTTTTTCATATTAGGTGCATTGTGCTGCCACCTACTGCCAGGTACTCCATATCAGCGACCTCAATAGTCATTGGACATCGTGAGAGAACAGAATGGGGCGCTCCGCGGAACTCACGGACTTCGAACGTTGTCAAGTGATTGGGTGTCACTTGTGTCATACACCCGTACGCGAGATTTCCACACTCCTAAACATCTCTAGGTTCATTGTTTCTGATGTGATAGTGAAGTGGAAACGTGAAGGGACTATCACAGCACAGGCCTACATTGATGTTTTAAGCACCTTCTTGCTTCCCACTGTTGAAGAGCTATTCGGGGATGGCGATTGCATCTTTCAACACTTCTGAGCACCTGTTCATAATGCATGGCCTGTGGCGGAGTGGTCACACGATAATAACATTCCTGTAATGGACTGGTCTGCACAGAGTCCTGACCTGAATCCTATAGAACATCTTTGGGCTGTTTGGGAACGCCGACTTCGTGCCAGGCCTCACCGCCCGACATCGATACCTCTCCTCAGTGCAGCACTGCTCGAAGAATGGGCTGTCATTCCCCAAGAAACCTTCCAGCACCTGACTGAACGTATGCCTGCGAGAGTGGAACTGTCATCAAGGCTAAGGGTGAGCCAACACCATATTGAATTCCAGCATTACCGTGGAGGGCGCCACGAACTTGTAAGTGATTTCCAGCCAGGTGTCCTGATACTTTTGATCACATAGTGTATTAGAGGTATTGAACAGCGATTTATAGAAAGCTTTCGATAAAAATCGGCCATCATAAGACCTGTGGAATAACGGTAACATTTTATGACCCTTTCTTGCTTACGACCCATAGCATAAAAGGTATATATATAGATGCTATGTACATCACAATAGTCTGCTAGTGTGGCATCCCTCCTATAGTGGGAACAGCCAACATCTAACCACATATTTCACTGTCACTATATAGTATTATCGATTTCCTTTCATTGCACTCCTACATACTTGTAGACTAGAAAATGATTTCCAAATGCCTTTGTATGTACCATAATATTTTTATAATCTCTGTGCCAGACAGAGTTTTTTAATGGCGACAATACTGTCAGTGGTGAGATTTATAGTTTTCCAGAGCATTGATCAAAGGACCGTTACTACTGGACCTCTAATTATACTGTGCTTAATATGGTATCTACATGATACCAGATACGGACTAGAGTAGAGTATATTCCAACCCACCATGTAGACACCGCATGAATTCATTCCCTTTAGTTGCCCGATAGTGCGCTGTATGATCTACACATATTTCTTTAGGAATTTAAACAGCATTGGAATTACAACAGCTTTTCCATACAATAGTAAAGCCTATACAGAAATTGCACAGAGAAAATGAGATTCATGTCACTCTCAAGCCACCTTACGGTGTATTGTAGATAGTACATTTAAAGATCATTCTGCTGCATTCATGAAGAAAGAATGACTATCGGCGTGGCGTGGACTGGGCGATTTTTTAGGTTAGATGGCCTCGGGCAACTACAGAAAGGGCAGCAGCCTCAAAGGGTCCGGGGAAAAGTCAGGACATGCGGGGGCCAAGCAGCAATCGGTATTGTAATTGTAAACTGTCGAAGCTGCATTGGTAAAGTACCGGAACTTCAAGCGCTGATACAAAGCACCGAAGCTGAAATCGTTATAGGTACAGAAAGCTGGCTGAAGCCAGAGATAAATTCTGCCGAAATTTTTACAAAGGCACAGACGGTGTTTAGAAAGGATAGATTGCATGCAACCGGTGGTGGCGTGTTTGTCGCTGTTAGTAGCAGTTTATCCTGTAGTGAAGTAGGAGTGGATAGTTCCTGTGAATTATTATGGGTGGAGGTTACACTCAACAACCGAGCTAGGTTAATAGTTGGCTCCTTTTACCGACCTCCCGACTCAGCAGCATTAGTGGCAGGACAATTGAGAGACAATTTGGAATACATTTCACATAAATTTTCTCAGCATGTTATAGTCTTAGGTGGAGATTTCAATTTACCAGATATAGACTGGAACATTCAGATGTTTAGGACGGGTGGTAGGGACAGAGCATCGAGTGCCATTATACTGAGTGCACTATCCAAAAATTACCTCGGGCAATTAAACAGCGAACCGACTCGTGGAGATAACATTTTGGACCTACTGATAACAAACAGACCCGAACTTTTCGACTCTGTAAGTGCAGAACAGGGAATCAGTGATCATAAGGCCGTTGCAGCATCCCTGAATATGGAAGTTAAAAGGAATATAAAAAAAGGGAGGAAGGTTTATCTGTTTAGCAAGAGTAATAGAAGGCAGATTTCAGACTACCTAACAGATCAAAACGAAAATTTCTGTTCCGACACTGACAATGTTGAGTGTTTATGGAAAAAGTTCAAGGCAATCGTAAAATGCGTTTTAGACAGGTACTTGCCGAGTAAAACTGTGAGGGACGGGAAAAACCCGCCGTGGTTCAACAACAAAGTTAGGAAACTACTGCGAAAGCAGAGAGCTTCACTCCAAGTGTAAACGCAGCCAAAACCTCTCAGATAAACAGAAGCTAAGCGATGTCAAAGTTAGCGTAAGGAGGGCTATGCGGTGAAGCGTTCAGTGAATTCGAAAGTAAAATTCTATGTACTGACTTGACAGAAAATCCTAGGAAGTTCTGGTCTTACGTTAAATTAATAAGTGGCTCGAAACAGCATATCCAGACACTCTTTTTCGGGATGATGATGGCATTGAAACAGAGGATGACACGCGTGAAGCTGAAATACTAAACACCTTTTTCCAAAGCTGTTTCACAGAGGAAGACCGCACTGCAGTTCCTTCTCTAAATCCTCGCACAAACGAAAAAATGGCTGACATCGAAATAAGTGTCCAAGGAAAGTCCACTTGACCTGACGGCATACCAATTCGATTCTACACAGAGTACGCGAAAGAACTTGCACCCCTTCTAACAGCCGTGTACCGCAAGTCTCTAGAGGAACGGAAGGTTCCAAATGATTGGAAAAGAGCACAGGTAGTCTCAGTTTTCAAGAAGGGCCGTTGAGCAGATGCGCAAAACTATAGACCTATATCTCTGTCATCGATCTGTTGTAGAATTTTAGAACATGGTTTTTGCTTGCGTATCATGTTATTTCTGGAAAGTCGGAATCAACATGGATTCCAGAAACGGCGATCGTGTGAGACCCAACTCGCTTTATTTGTTCATGAGACCCAGAAAATATTAGATACAGGCTCCCAGGTAGATGTCATTTTCCTCGGCTTCCGGAAGGCGTTCGATGCAGTTCCGCACTGTCGCCTGATAAACAAAGTAAGAGCCTACGGAATATCAGACCAGCTGTGTGGCTGGATTGAAGAGTTTTTAGCAAATAGAACACAGCATGTTGTTATCAATGGAGAGACGTCTACAGACGTTAAAGTAACCTCTGGCGTGCCACAGGAGTGTTGTGGGACCATTGCTTTTAACAATATATATAAATGACCTAGTAGATAGTGTCGGAAGTTCCATGCGGCTTTTCGCGGATGATGCTGTAGTATACAGAGAAGTTGAGGCATTAGAAAATTGTAGCGAAATGCAGGAAGATCTGCAGCGGATAGGCACTTGGTGCAGGGAGTGGCAACTGACCCTTAACATAGACAAATGTAATGTATTGCGAATACATAGAAAGAAGGATCCTTTATTATATGATCATGTGATAGCGGAACAAACACTGGTAGCAGTTACTTCTGTAAAATATCTGGGACTATGCTTGAGGAACGATTTGAACTGGAATGATCATATAACATTAATTGTTGGTAAGGCGGGTACCAGGTTGAGATTCATTGGGACAGTCCTTAGAAAATATAGTCCATCATCAAAGGAGGTGGCTTACAAAACACTCGTTCGACCTATACTTGAGTATTGCTCATCAGTGTGGGATCCGTACCAGATCAGGTTGACGGAGGAGATAGAGAAGATCCAAAGAAGGGCGGCGCGTTTCGTCACAGGGTTATTTGGTAACCGTGATAGAGTTACGGACATGTTTAGCAAACTCAAGTGGCAGACTCTGCAAGAGAGGCGCTCCGCATCGCGGTGTAGCTTACTCGCCTGGTTTCGAGAGGGTGCGTTTCTGGATGAGGTATCGAATATATTGCTTCCCCCTACTTATACCTCCCGAGGAGGCACGAACGTAAAATTAGAGAGATTCGAGCGCGCACGGAGGCTTTCAGACAGTCGTTCTTCCCGCGAACCATACGCGACTGGAACAGAAAAGGGAGGTAATGACAGTGGCACGTAAAGTGCCCTCCGCCACACACCGTTGGGTGGCTTGCGGAGTATAAATGTAGGTGTAGATGTAGATGTCCGCAATTCCATTTTGTAGCCATTTCGCTTGATGTGTGTGCGAGGGAGCAGTATATCGCCCCCTATGCACCTTCTCTGATTTTTTTTCTCAACAGTAAATACCTCTCCATGATGCATACCGCATAGCATAGCATCTGCCACAGAACATGATTGATGTTGTTGCTGAACATCCTCACAATGTTATTGGGATCCTATGTCAAATAGCTAAGCTCTGTTATTAACTGAACCTGGTAAGGGTCTCAGGCCGACGAGCAAATACTCGTCAAAAATAGGTCTAATAGGAGTTTTGTAGCTCAGTTTCTTTTTCTTAATGATTTACATTTCTCACAGGCCAGCATCTGCTTCCACTTTTTTAGGTCAGTTACTCCTAGACATTTTGTAGTAAGCACCGTTTTCCAGTGAAAGTGTAGAAGTTCAGTACTGGTTTTTTTCTTCTTCCCCTATGTATGCAAAATACCTTACACCCAATGTCAACTACACACAGAAACCCATGGAGCACATCGATTTTGTGGTTCTGGAAAGGGGTTTTAGGACATTAAATGATGGAGTAGTGTCACTGATGGACGGGTATCCACTTGTTATGTGATGATTTTAATAGCGACCCACTGTAAGAGTTTATAAGTGACCTAAACAAATACAGCTACAGCGGACCATTGGATATTTCGTTCAGTTTCATTGTAATAGTTTTAACACCTGTATTTTGAAAAGTGTTCACTATGTGAATTTTCAAGCAATCATGTGAGCCTGAAGACCTGGGTCTTCCCCAGGCCTGGCTTTGTTGGCAGCTTGATTTGTTAACTGGCTGTGCAGAATGCCCTCTTAAGTGCTGCTTGAAACACGAACAAAGAATGGAGGGATCCTTGGAACACCTGCACACTTGAAATACATCAGCAAAGTATGAAGGGATTCCTGGAACACCTGCACACTTAAATGACACTGACCTCCAGAACTGTTGGAAACACCGTGGCACTCCCTGTCTTCCCACTTGCAAACCGAAACGTTCTGAGTTGTGGTTGGTTGGTTGTTTGGGGAAGGAGACCAGACAGCGTGGTCATCGGTCTCATCGGATTATGGAAGGAAGTCGGCCGTGCCCTTTCAGAGGAACCATCCCGGCATTTGCCTGGAATGATTTAGGGAAATCACGGAAACCTAAATCAGGATGGCCGGACGTGGGATTGAACCGTCGTCCTCCCGAATGCGAGTCCAATGTCTAACCACTGCGCCACCTCGCTCGGTCTTCTGAGTTGTGTTTTAGAGGTATGCCAGAAAGGCCGACCCTGTGAACGGTAGCAAAATACCGGTCTGCTGATTACCGCATCCCAAATGTGTATGAGCCTGCAGACCTGACTTTCCCTCAGAATACCCTCTGTTTGATGAACGTGGTTCAAAGACATTCCTCAGATTGTCCAGTATCATATTCTTTTCAGAACACTCGTACACTTAAATGTCACTTGGGGAAATGCCAAGACGTTTCACCAACACCTCTACGATATGGAAATTGGCGGGAAAAGTCAGTCTGTGCTGAGCTTTTGTTGTGGAAGCTGTTGTGCACCCAGTGTGTTCAATTGATGAGATGTAGGTGTCGGACATAGAAGACTTTAATAATTGTATTGCTTGCAAGCACGCAGCTGAGGACTGCATCCATAGCTTCCTACATGAGGACTGGAAAGAAATGATAATAGAGGAATATAAGAAGAATATTTTCCAGCAAATGATGGTGATGCAGCGACATGGCATGAAGATGCATTTCGCAACTGATACAGAAGGTTGCCTGTGCTCAAACTGCTAGATTTGTTGCCAGTAGGTCTGAACAACACATGGGAAGGTGACGTTCTTTCCTGGGAACTCTGTTGAGAAAATTTAGACAGCCGACATTTGAAGTTGACTGCTGAACAACTGTACTGCCGCCAACATACATTTCGTGGAAGGACCATGTAGGTACGGTACGAACATTTAGAGCTCATACGCAAGCATATAGACTGTTGGTTTTTACTCTCGCTCTATTTGCAAGTGAAAAAGGAAAGGAAATGACCAGTAGTGGTACAGGGTACCCTCCGCCACACACCCTTCAGTGGCTTGCGGAGTATGTGTGTAGGTGTAGATGTCGATGTGAATTTAGTCTTCCTATTAAGATTTCAGTCCATTCATTAATAGGTACGCAAAACTCACAGAAGAACGTTGTCTCTTATTTATGGGGAAAACAAAAAATGGAACTTCTGTTGAAGGTTGTCTCTCGGTAGAAACCTTGGTATTAGCCTCTAATTTTCTCACTGCAGTGACTTCGCGAGACGTATCTAGGAGGAAGTAAATGGCTGCTCACAACACTTAGAAGAAGCTCATCTCTCAGCCTCCCTTTTCTCAGAATATCACTTACCCTTCCACATTCTCACGAATCTCCCATCTTCCATAATTGGCAGTTGCATCTACCTGAGTTTGATGAGTAAGAGATATCCCCAGCCAAGTCACAGACCCTTGCTAAATCTGTCGAAATCCCATCACGTTGCGACAGCATTGTTCCATTAGTTAGAAGGCTGTCTAGCCTTCTACCCATCACTAAATGTCACAACGAGGAAAATAGCACATGAACGTACAGGGAGAAATTCACCACTATGTGGATGATCACGTCCAGATATTTTTACGATTGGTACTGCTCATAGACATTTGTAGTCAGTGACGTAATAGAACAGTAGTGGGTCTCTTCGGCTATTTTAGATTCAATAGTTAGATTTATCCACATTCAGCTCCAACTCCCAGCAATCCTCGATCTTCTGCAAATCGCTTTAACTTACCCGTGTCGCAACTCTGCTATAGACAGGAGTCTTCATCTAAATGCGTATTCTGCAAACCACTGCACGGCGTGGAGTATATCATAGTGGTACTATCGATTTCTCCGTTCCTTTTCCAATCACATGCGTAATAATCAAGGAAAAACTGATTTTCTGTACCACTCTGCACGTACCCTCTCTACGATCACTGTGAGAGATATGGTTCTTTTTCATGGCCTAGGTAGCTTACTGATGCACATTTAGAATACGAGGACTGCACCAAGGAAATGTAATATATCTGCAATTCATCGATGTCGTATGACGTCTGTAAATATGCCCCTGTACGCGCCCTAGCAGGGATGGCGGCTATGGCTGAAACCGGTTTCTGTTATATCGGTTTTATTGCACACCAGTTTAACCGGACTCTTAAAACCACTCAAAATAACCGGTTTCTGAAATAACCGATCTTCGTTTTTTTATGCTTATTATTTTCTGTAATAAATCTAGAAATCGAGCAAAGACTGCCGGCCGCGGTGGGCATGCGGTTCTAGGCGCTTCAGTCCGGAACCGCGCTACTGCTACGGTCGCAGGTTCGAATCCTGCCTCGGGCATGGATGTGTTTGATGTCCTTAGGTTAGTTAGCTTTAAGTAGTTCTAAGTTCTAGGGGACTGATGACCTCAGATGTTAAGTCCCATAGTGCTCAGAGCCATTTTTTTTCGAACAAAGACTGAAAAACGTTGTCTCACTCACTTTCAAGATACATAGAATCAAAATATTAAATTGAATAGGCAAATAAAATAAATCTTATACCGTTCGACATTCGCTGCTTTTCTGGAAAAGTGATAAGTGGTTAAAGACTAAAAAAAAAAAAAACCACACGTATTGTCCTGTTGATCCCAATTTTTTGAAACTGTTCAAAAATCATGTTATAATTGGGGATCATACCACTATTTACCCATTACGGAAACTGAGCTTGAAGAACTCTAGTTTTGGCGTTAACCTAAGTTGGGAGTTGGCGTGGCCGCACAGGCCGCTCGGCAGGCCGACCACGTGGTGCCGGACGTTGGCCGAAGTAAGAGTGGTCCAGCCGATCGCGTGGCTGGGAATTCCATGTTGACGCTGTGACGAGGACGGTGCTTTGTGTCGATGAAAGAGATGTCTATGCTGGGAGTGCCAAAGATGGCGGACTTTGTGAAACCATAATAGGAGACATTTCACAGTTCGTATAGAAATTAATAGTAGCCAGATGAATCATGATACCTCAAAAAGAAACATATACATTACCATTATTTGCACGACGATTCTGATGGTGTAATCAGATTTTCAATATCTTTATTATTTTAAAGTTTAGTATCTGATGGTAAATTATATAAGTAACACCCAGCAACGAATTTCCAAAATCTAAACGATTCCGTCGATCGACGTGTCTTTAGAAAGCTATTAGTGTAAACCTAAATTTGTATGAATTACAGGCATGTAAATTGAATAGTACATGAGTTATTGGAGGTCAAAGTGGTCGATTACTATCGATCGCATCAGGCCATGAGTACTCCACAGTTACACGAGAAAACGGTAGCAGCATGCTTATAAATATATTTACTCGTCTATGTCTTTGTTTAAATTCGATATATACTATTCATGAAGAAATTGGTTAAATATTTACTGTGTTTTAGAAAGCACAGAGACATTTGGCTACTGGCTACCTTCTGTTCTATTCCTTGGATAAATGTTTATTTAACTTGTTTGTGTATTTTACTTTCAAGTTATTTAAATGCAAATACAATATCTCGAATGTGTTTAAAAATATTTGTGAGTGTGCGTTGGCTTGGAGACATGACGGAAGAGTTATCGCCAATCACAGCGCTCGTTACTAAGAGAGGCGACTACCGAAGTGAATGGAGGGGGAGTTCTGGACAGGACGGCGCGAGGGACAGTACGGGAGAGGACACAAGAGAGTCCGGGACGGTAAGGCGCGACGAACGCACAACCGGCGGAAAGACTTGGACAGTGGAGCAGTTTGCGCGTGGTTACGGAGGATAGAAATATTTCGGAGTGCCGACCTGTGCTCTTGTATGATTTCCGTGGCTTCTGTAGTGCAGACGTAGTATGGGTTCAGAAGTGAATATCTTGTGGGCTATGTTGTTGCTCATAACTAATTACGTGAAGTAGGAATCTATTGTTTCCCTGTTATTCAACTTGTATTTTATTTAATTGCTGAACCATCGACACCAATAAGTGTTTTGCGGAAATATACTGCATTCTCAAAAGTACTTCTACTATCGTACTCATAATTTGAAGTCGTTAAGATACTACCTGCAGATTTTATTTAATTGCAATCTTTCATTTATAAATTTATATGTTACATTCATAATTCCCAATTGTCGACTGATAGAAACCTTCGACCATTCGATTCATGTGTGTATTCTTATCGTATACTGTAGACTCAGCACTATTTGGCCTGTAATGCGGCAACTACGTATCCCAGGCCCTAGACAACGAAACTAGCCAAAATTTTATATTTCAACTCTGAATCGGAGGGTGCGTAGTTGAAGGCCATACCACCATCATTTCCTCATTACTTGAAAACTCGCAGGGGTAAGTGGTAATATATATATTTCTGACATTATACCAGCGTGGGGGCGCTCTGCACTAGTGTGGATGCGGTAGAAACTTTCAAACGCCAAGATCGATAATAAATCATTTATTAGATTTAGATAACCGGTTTCGGAAAGACTATATTGTCATCTTCGGATCCCATGCTTTCTACCATTACATCATCTTTTTCTGTATGTCCCCACCATGGAGGCACAACAGAGGGAAGAACAGGAAAAACCTTACAGCTAAGATGGCTTCCATACCACAGCGAAACATAAGTGGGTTGAGGACTCTTGTGGAAGAACTATGACTTCTAGTTCAGGAAAGACCTATATGTATATGGGGTGGTCCACTGATCGTGACCGGGCCAAATATCTCACGAAATAAGCGTCAAACGAAAAAACTGCAAAGAACGAAACTTGTCTAGCTTGAAGGGGGAAACCAGATGGCGCCATGTTACATGCGCCCGCTAGATGGCGCTGCCATAGGTCAAAGGATATCAACTACGTTTTTTTAAATAGGAACCCCCATTTTTTATTACATATTCGTGTAGTACGTAAGGATATATGAATGTTTAAGTTGGACCACTTTTTTCACTTTGTGATAGATGGCGCTGTAATAGTCACAAACATATGGCTCACAATTTTAGACGAACAGTTGGTAACAGGTAGGTTTTTTAACTTAAAATAGAGAACGTAGATACGTTTGAAAATCTTATTTCGGTTGTTCCAATGTGATACATGTACCTTTGTGAACTTATCATTTCTGAGAACGCATGCTGTTACAGCGTGATTACCTGTAGATACCACATTAATGCAATAAATGCTCAAAATGATGTCCGTCAAGCTCAATGCATTTGGCAATACCTGTAACGACATTCCTCTCAACAGCGAGTAGTTCGCCTTCCGTAATGTTCGCACATGCATTGACAATGCGCTGACACATGTTGTCAGGCGTTGTCGGTGGATCTAATATCCCTCAACTTTCCCCACAGAAAGAAATTCTTCTCTGGAAACATTCCCCAGGCTGTGGCTAAGCCATGTCTCCGCAATATCCTTTCTTTCAGGAGTGCTAGTTCTGCAAGGTTCGCAGGAGAGCTTCTGTAAAATTTGGAAGGTAGGAGACGAGATACTGGCAGAGGTAGGGCTGTGAGGACGGTGTGTGAGTCGTGCTTGGGTATCTCAGTAGGTAGAGCACTTGCCCGCGAAAGGCAAAGGTCCCGAGTTCGAGTCTCGGTCCGGCACACAGTTTTAATCTGCCAGGAAGTTTCAGTTCACTCATTAGCTAAGCGCTCAGCCATAAGTTATTGAAAGTTTTGTCAGTACGATAACCTGTGATGTGTGTTAGGCTGTTTTCCACGTCTAGATTCCCCGACACTGTAGACAAATAAACGAAATTTGACTTATTTTCCATGCATGGCTCAAAAACATGATAATGCAAAGTGTAGCTCCTTTACATAAATATGGCTAAACTGTCTTCAATGATCAAAACCGAAAAACGTAACATCTCATGGAGGAATGCTTCCAAGCTGGAGACATTTTATGCAATGGTATGCATGACGTTTCTGTTACAGCACGTCATGTTTCGAAGTGTTTGGTGTTTGAAGCGTCACCGTATCGATGATTTATACTGCATGCAAGGAAAGCGCAAAAACATCACCCGCTAAGTCAACGCGGAAGAAAATGTGCGATGAGTAATCGTGACAGACGGTAATTGAAGATGATTTTGACGAATAATAAGAGAACGACAGAGGAAAAAGCCTCTGCAGAAATGAGTGTCCAAGAGCAGGGAACTGTAGGGGCAGATGGAATTTCAAAAACCACTCATCAGTGATGCAAATTCCAATAACAGGTAAATATGGAACCGAAGCGATAAAAACTGGACTGTGGAGCATTTGAAGAAAGTAATTTGGTCAGATCAGTCTTGTTTCACATTGTTTCCAACTTCTGGCCGAGTTTATTTTGTCCCAAGGGTGAATCACGGCGGTGGTTCGCTGATGATATGGGCAGCCACTCGTGGTATTCCATGGGCCCCGTGATTACTCTGCAAGGTCACATGTGACAATTTTGGCCGATCAGGTCAATCCCACGGTACGATGTTTGTTCCCCAATGATTCTGTGTTCGAAGACAACAGAGCCCCTGTCCACACAGGTCGCCTCGTCCAGGTCTGGTTTTGTGGGCACGAGGGTCAATTGTCACATCTCCCATGACCACCACAGTCACCAGTTCTCAATAATATTGATCCTTTGTGGTCTACTTTGGAGAGAAGGATGTGTGAGCGCTGCCCACCACCATCATCGATACTTGATATTGCCATTATTTTGAAGGAAGAATGGTATACGATTCCACTGAAAACTATACAGGTCCTATATTACCCATTCTGAGACGACTGGAAGCTGCCAAAAGATTTCCTACGCTGTATTAGGCATGGTAATGTGTTATGATTTTGGTTTTTCCGTACATTTGTCCACCCCTATACGTTAATCACTGATATTACTGTCCCTTCTAGCCGGCCGTGGTGGCCAATCGGTCCTAGGCGCTTCAGTCCGGAATCGCGCGACTGCTACGGTTGCAGGTTCGAATCCTGCCTCGGGCATGGATGTGTGTGATGTCCTTAGGTTAATTAGGTTTAAGTAGTTCTAAGTTCTAGGGGACTGATGACCGTAGATGTTAAGTCCTATAGTGCTCAGAGCCATTTGAACCATTTTTTTGTCCCTTCTAAAAGTAGAAAATTTCATAATCATATGCCCTATTCTCATTGTTTTCAGACAAACTTCAGGCGTTTTCTACAGTAACCACAGGAATGAGTATATTGAAACGTTCCTTTTGTTCGTCCTCGGGAGTTCAGTGCCGCCACCTGTAGCTCACTCCGGACGCGATCACAATCACCCACACTTGGTGTAGAGAGACGTGCAGGGCAAATTACACAACGTACTGCTTGTTAGCGGAGCTCCCATTAATGCTCTCTACTGCTACAATTTTAAAATCAGACTAGAAAAAAGTCGCCGACTCTCTTTGACCCAAGAGGCTCTACTCCCAAGTAAATATTGAAACCCTGTAACTGCCTAACTACTCTCAGAAAGATCCCGAGATCCAAGCACTAGAGTAGGTAACGCCACCGCTAAACCGTTCATTCACCGCCTCCATCTGGCTCCTAGAAACATCCGCCGACAGTCTCCACAACCATAAAACAAATAGCGTTTAAAGTCAATAGGGAGTCACACAAAAATACCACTCTCACGCTTATTTCTACCGAAACAAGTGGAATTTATTGGCTTAAATTAAACCGTGCCAAGTCCGTCGCATTTGCAATATCCACATCCCATATTTGACGATTAAGGATAGATCAATGCATCATCTGCAGGCTTGAGAAAGCCTCCATTTCCCAGATATCGGCCCTGGCTACACAACATTCACCGGAAAATGCTACAGGAGCAGTTAGCAAATTATATATTACGATGTCACTGTACTCAGAGGATGTTCCTCTGGAAACACGGCCTAGAATGTAGAGGGGCGATCAAAAAGTTTCCATTCGAAGACCTTACAGTCCAGACTCGGTATGCCAATCAGCCAGAACCATGTGGCTGCCTATAAGAAAGTAGCAATGCCAGAAGATAGTATCGATTTCCATGAATGGACCACTCTGGCAGTTGACCCTGAAAGTAAATAAATACAACATATTGCGCATAGATAGGAAATGAAATCCACTACTGTACAACTACACTATTGGTGACGAACTGTTGTAAACAGTATATACCGTAAAATATCTGGGCGTAACTATTCCGAGTGACCTTAAGTGGAATGCTCACATAATACAAATACTAGGAAAAGCAGACGCCAGACTGAGATTCATAAGGAAGAAAGTTAAGGAAATGTAACTCAGCCACGAAAGAAGTGGCTTACAAGGTGCCTGTTCGACCGATTCTTGAGCACTGTTCATCAATCTGGGACCCTTACCATCCAGGACTGATAGAAGAAATAGAGAAGATCGATCGAAGGGCGGCGCGTTTCGTCACGGGATCGTTTTGTCGGCGCGGGAGCGTTACAGAAATGCTCAACAAATTCCAGTGACAGATGCTACAAAAGAGGCGTTGTGCATCACGGATAGGTTTACTACTGAAATTTCGAGAGAGTACTTTCCGGGAAGAGTCAGATAACATATTACTTACTACTACATATTACGAAATGACTACGATGAAAAAATTTAAGAAATTAGGAGCTCATCGACAATCATTCTTCCCACGCGCCATTCACGAGTGGTACGGGGACGGGGGGATCTATCAGTGGTACCAGGTTTAACATAACCGTTTGGTAAAACACCGTAACCTGCTACGTGAAGAAGTCCACAACTGCCTGCTGCACTTCCTCGTCTGACAGCAATCGTCGACCCCTCAAGACTTTTTTTAAGGGACAGAAGACGTGAAAATTGCATGGGGAGATATCAGGACCATAGGGCGAATGCTCAAGTGTCTCCGACTTGAGTTGGCGTCACTTTTGCCTCACAATACACTACTGGCCATTAAAATTGCTACACCAAGAAGAAATGCAGATGATAAACGGGTATTCATTGGACAAATATATTATACTAGAACTGACATATGACTACATTTTCACGCAATTTGGGTGCATAGATCCTGAGAAATCAGTAGCCACAGTTGGTTAACTGTGGCCATAATAACGACGTTGATGCGCCTGGGCATTGAGTCAAACAGAGCTTGGATGGCGTGTACAGGTACAGCTGCCAGAGCAGCTTCAACACGATACCACGGTTCATCAAGAGTAGTGACTGGCGTATTGTGACAAATGGCTCTGAGCACTATGGGACTTAACATCTATGGTCATCAGTCCCCTAGAACTTAGAACTACTTAAACCTAACTAACCTAAGGTTGGTTGGTTGGTTGGTTGTTTTGGGGAAGACCAGACAGCGAGGTCATCGGTCTCATCGGATTAGGGAAGGACAGGGAAGGAAGTCGGCCGTGCCCTTTGAAAGGAACCATCCAGGCATTTGCCTGCAGCGATTTAGGGAAATCACGGAAAACCTAAATCAGGATGGCCGGACGCGGGATTGAACCGTCGTCCTCCCGAATGCGAGTCCAGTGTCGAACCACTGCGCCACCTCGCTCGGTAACTAACCTAAGGACATCACACAACACCCAGCCATCACGAGGCAGAGAAAATCCCTGACCCCGCCGGGAATCGAACCCGGGAACCCGGGCGTGGGAAGCGAGAACGCTACCGCACGACCACGAGATGCGGGCACACGTATTGTGACAAGCCACTTGTTCGGCCACCATTGAGCAGACGTTTTTCATTGGTGAGCTATCTGGAGAATGTGCTGGCCAGGGCAGCAGTCGAACATTTTCTGTATCCAGAAAGGCCCGTACAGGACCTGCAACATGCGGTCGTGCATTATCCTGCTGAAATGTAGGGTTTAGCAGGGATCGAATGAAGGGTAGAGCCACGGGTCGTGACATATCTGAAATGTAACGTCCACTGTTCAAAGCGCCGTCAATGCGAACAAGAGGTGACCGTGACGTGTAACCAATGGCACCCCATACCTTCACGCCGGGTGATACTCCAGTATGGCGATGGCGAATACACACTTCCAATGTGCGTTCACCGCGATGTCGCCAAACACGGATGCGACCATCATGATGTTGTAAACAGAACCTGGATTCATCCGAAAAAATGACGTTTTGCCATTCGTGCACCCAGGTTCGTCGTTGATTACACCAGTGCAGGCGCTCCTGTCTGTGATGCAGCGTCAAGGGTAACCGCAACCATGGTCTCCGAGCTGATAGTCCATGCTGCTGCAAACGTCGTCGAACTGTTCGTGCAGATGGTTGTTGTCTTGCAAACGTCCCCATCTGTTGACTAAGGGATCGAGACGTGGCTGCATGATCCGTTACAGCCATGCGGATAAGATGCCCGTCATCTCGACTGCTAGTGATACGAGGCCGTTGGGATCCAGCACGGCGTTCGGTATTACCCTCCTGAACCCACCGATTCCATATTCTGCTAACAGTCATTGGATTTCGACCAACGCGAGCAGCAATGTCGCGACACGATAAACCGCAATCGCGATAGGCTACAATCCGACCTTTATCAAAGTCGGATGGTACGCATTTCTCCTCCTTACACGAGGCACCGCAACAACGTTTCACCAGGTAACGCCGGTCAACTGCTGTTTGTGTATGAGAAATCGGTTGGAGACTTTCCTCATGTCAGCACGTTGTAGGTGTCGCCACCGGCGCCAACCTTGTGTGAATGCTCTGAAAAGCTAATCATTTGCTTATCACAGCATCTTCTTCCTGTCGATTAAATTTTGCGTCTGTAGCACGTCATCTTCGTGGTGTAGCAATTTTAATGGCCAGTAGTGTATTTGCGATATGGGGACGAGCGTTGTCATGAAGCAGTAGCATCCAGCACGAGACTTGGTGCACCATTCCACAACGGTGGTTTTAGAATGGCATGCTACCCCATACACATTCTTCTTTCTCCGATGGACGTCTGCCGGTGTTTGTCCTTCGGCAGCTAAGGAAAGATTAACAGCACGTTTGTCCTGTTTCGGCGCATTTGGTGATAACGTCGCCATTGTTCACGTTTCCGCATTTGCCTCACGCACGACGGTAAGACATGAGTACCACACTAATCCTTTACACATGTCTGTGCTTATATACCCGCATCAGAGTCGCGCTATGTTGCATATACGCTGCAGCAACGCCCTCAAACGGAAACTTTTTGATCGCCCCTTATACTAGCAAAAGAATGGAGTTGGTGTAAATTCCTCAGGAAGAATGGTATAATTCCTCAAATAAACATGTTCGGAGCACAGGATTGGTTGCAGCAGTGCTGCTACATTACTGCTACTGTCACTCTACATTTCTCCACCAGATTATTGTTGCTGAAACTGGTTAAAAACAGAAATCTGCAGGTAAAAAAGCAAAAAGAAGATAAACTGCATTCATGTTGCTTTAAAAACATATGTCAAGTTAGTATGTCGCCCCTAAATTCGATTTTCAACACACCTTCTATATACCAGGGCTGAAAAATGCTTCGAAGGTGGCAGCGACATTTATGAGCATAAAACTTAAGGCGAAATTAAACAATGAGAAGCTTTAGTGTTGATCTGTAGTTTACTATTACTTGTACTCTTTCTATTACTGACATCACCAGGCACGATTTTGGAAGTCATTGAGTACAACACTTACAGTTGCTTATTGTTTTCACATTAGAATATTCCGTATTATCGCCTCTTAACGTATGCTTTCTCTCAAGGAAAAAAAAACTCTATATAGTAAATAACTGAATACGTTGAACGTATTAGAGAACATTGGCGCTATTTCTTTCGGTGTTAATATAATTTAGACTGCGGAATCAACAGTTTTAGTGAAAAAGGGCCACAAAATTTCTTCGATTATGGTACAAGTACATCTTCTGTCCGTAAATTGCCGTTCGATGAATCTATGCATGTTTCAAAGATCCAACTTTGTTTTTACACTTATTCATTGATTTCGGTCCAATAGTTTATAGCCGGCCACTGTGGCCGAGCGGTTCTTGGCGCTTCAGTCCGAAACAGCGCTGCTGCTACGGTCGCAGGTTTGAATCCTGCCTCGGGCATTGATGTGTGTGATGTCCTTAGGTTAGATAGGTTTAAGTAGTTCTAAGTCTAGGGGACAGATGACCTCAGATGTTAAGTCCCATAGTGCTTAGAGCCATTTGAACCAATAGTTTATAGTGAAGCAATCTGATCTCTGTAAGTCGTCTAACTCGTATGTCTTTCTCCGAGGGGTATAGTGTGTATAAAGAATTCATAAATAGTCAGTTAATACGTGTTGGTGTCTGAGAAAACTGTAATAATAATTGATTTTAAAAAATATATTGTTTTTCTTGATAAATAACGTCATCAACTTTGTTATTATTACTTTGTGCCGCGTCTACTTGCACCCACGCAATCCACTGTACGTGATGGCACTTCAAGCACTGAGTTGATTTCTCTAGGTTAATCATTGTTACTGGGGAATTGGGGGATGCACTAAGAAGTGGTGTTTGTCGTGTCAGCTGTACTGTTATAGGGTTTGGACTCAACGGCACTATTCCTGACAGAATCGCAGAGGACATATAGCCGAATAGCAATCCAATGTATGACACACTTTCGATGGCCATAAACCTGAAGTGGTGTCACTGGTTTACGACTTTTAGACCTGCAGCGAGGATAGGGGAACCGTGCTCGACATAGTTACGAAGGCAAGCAGCACACATTGGTTGCTAACACACAGGGTATGAGATTAGCACAGCGCTAACTCCCCAAGAAGGCTCTCGCTCACAGCTGGTACTAGACGCGGCTCCGGACCTGTATCCCACAGACTCAGTGACGCCAGAACTGGGAGGAGCATTCTTCCAGAGGACTCGAACTTCATAACAGTACTTCAAAGCAGTACTATATACTTGTGTGACGTTCACTTGACAATTATAACAGTGAGTCAATTAATGTTAAGTGATAAGTGTATATGATTTTTCACATCATAATTCAGGACATATTCTGTGCGCCTTGCACTTTCTATGTAACCACCAAGCGGCTTCATGTAGATAGTAGTACTTTTCTCTAAGAACAGTTTTGTGATAAAGGCTTTCCACACACTTTCGACAGCCATAAACGTGAAATGCTATCCCTAGTTTACGAGTTTTAGAACTGCAGCGAGGTCCATATGGTGTAACCTAATTATGAATGAAAACTTGCGAATGACGCAAATATCGTTGATTTTCTTCCAGATTATCAGTCTCAACCATGACGACACAGTTCATCATGGATGAGATAGTAAATTTGAGGGAGCCAGAAGAAATGTCGTTCTCTAGAAACATTGCATGAAAGAATCACCCAAAAGGATAGAAGGGAAAGAAATGTAACTTCACCAATGTGATGTTATTTCACTGATTACAATATCAATTAAATTTGCAAAGAACTTGACAGTATGAGCCCACTTATCGGTATAACAATGCATCCTCTTTGACCTGGATGTGTGTACTGATTACGTTGGGAAGGTTGTCATAAAGCCGTTGAAACCTCTCTTGAGACAAGTTGATCTACAAAGGTTGTAACTGGACCTTGATGTCCTAGACACTGAAACATCGCGAAGACAAGTTATAGGCACACGTGCCACGTGCAGACGAGCGTTGTCCGTTTGAAATATGGCTCCATAATATTGTCGCAAGAGAGGTAACACACGAAGACGCAAGATGTCCATGACGTGCCGATGTGACGTCAGATTTCGTTCAATCGTTACCAGCCGTGATCTGAAGTCATATGCCACGACTCCCTAGGTCATGACGCTTGGAATAATGGGATCTGTCCCCAGGTCGCCGCCGTACTTGCCGACTATTGTCGTCGGGGATAGGGGAGAACCGCGATTTATCGCTGAAAACAGTGCGACGCCATTCGTCAGCAGTCCATGCTGCCCGGCCTGACACCACTCTAAACGCAGCCGTTTGTGTCGTGGTGTGAACGGGCGCCTACGCATGGGACGATATTCCCTAGTCTTCGACCAACGGTGCGGGATGACAGAGAAAGCTGCAGGGAGTACCTCACTTGTTCCCAGATAGCAGGCTCTGACATGTAGGGGCTACGCTGTAGTTGGTGCGCAATACGGCGACCCTTCCTTGTGGTGGTCTGATGTGAACCAGCGGAATCTTGGCGATGACTATGCATGCCCTCCTGTTCCCATGCAGTCCAATCTTCGGGCCACTGTCACATCCGAACGCCCCACAACTCTGGATATTGCACTGCTCGACCAGTCGGCCGAGTAGAGACACATACAATGAGGCCCCTTTCAAAATCTGTCACGTGCTGATAACGCTCTCTCAGACGATTACCAGTGATCATTCAATATCCGAGCCGGCCGGTGTGGCCGAGCGGTTCTAGGCGCTTCAGTCTGGAACCGCGCGGCCGCTACGGTCTCAGGTTCGAATCCTGCCTTGGGCATGGATGTGTGTGATGTCCTTAGGTTAGTTAGGTTTAAGTAGTTCTAAGTTCTAGGGGACTGATGACCTCAGATGTTAAGTCCCATAGTGCTCAGAGCCATTTGAACCATTCCAACATCCGACGCTGTTCACAACCCTTGTGTGCCCTACGAGGCCCGGTAACAACAATATATACGGACAAAAGTGATGCCTTGTGGTGTCCATTGTACCTGTCAGAGAGAACCGCAACTCTAATCATGTACATATCAGCCGATGGCGTGTACGCGTACGAAGTTACGTCTTTTTTGTCAGGCAGTGTATTAACGGATTTTATTGGACCTCTGTACGTAAAATCACAATAGAATATAGGTTTAATTTACGGCACTTTTGTCAGTAAGACTTAAGTCTGTCTTTTCTCCACTGATGAGGCTTAGCAGTTAATCTCTGCGTTCACTGTATGTGATCCATCAATAAGATAGTATCAGGGATTATCCTGCGACCTTGGAAGCTGCTTTTTAGCTTTATATCGACCTTAATCGTACCTCTCAGTAAGTGATTACCTTATGTAAAGTTCCCATTACTAGAACGCAGTTGTGGAGAGCATTTCCTTGCATACTTCAACGCCTTGTGCATAGAACGCGCGTTTTATTGCTGTTGGAGACTCAGAAACTGTCTAGCAGTAAACCTACAGAGCTTTGCCTGCCTATTTGGATAAAGTGTGAATTCTAAGTGTCCTGTTACTTGCACACAGTTTCGCCACAACCACTCTACTGTTTTCCGGCTAGCAAATACTACAGTGCCACCGGGCTTGCCGCATTGGTAACACCGGTTCCCGTCAGATCACCGAAGTTAAGCAATGTCGGGCTGGGCTAGCACTTGGTTGGGTGACTATCCGGTCTCCCGAGCGCTGTTGGCAAGCGGGGTGTGAGGCAAACTGAGGAGCTACTTGATTGAGAAGTAGCGGCTCCGGTCTCGTAAACTGACATACGGTCGGGAGGGCGGTGTGTTGACCACATGCTCCTCCATATCCGCATCCAGTGACGCCTGTAGGCTGAGGAAGACACGGCGGCCGGTCAGTGCCTTTGGGCCTTTCTAGCTACAGTGTTCTTCGTACATGAATTTATAAGCAGTTGTCATAAACGACAGGCATAATCTTTCTAGCTGCGAAAGCGACGGGTGATATGTTGTGTTGTGCAGAAACAATACGTTTTTCACGCACAAAGATTCTTTCCATGCCCCATTTTCCTGTGGTTATCAGAAACACATATATCATACATTGCATCTCAACATAGCTCCTATGTTTCAGCAACAGATCACGTTCCATTATTTTCTATCATTCCACTTGTTTGGAGCGTATAGGTGCATTACATTTCAGTACCATGAAAACTGAGAAAGGTTTTACTAATTTGAAAACCGATAGCAGGAAAATGTTTAAAATTTTGAAGATATGAGTTTAATATCTAGAGAACCAAATAATTTTTTCTTAACACTTAATACTTTCTTCTGCCATGCTTTAACAGACGCGTAAAATTAAAGTTGCAATATCTTCCTGATACCACGTTAATTGGCAAGTCCCCACAAACTGGGTGGATGAGTTTCTCTCGGGCTGCTCCTATAGGAATGTGTGTAATACACCACTAAAGTGTTCAACGACTCTACATTTCATGACAACTTCACTTAATTTATATATACAAAACAAAAATAGAGGTTTTAGTTAAAAAAGATCAGTGTAGAGTGTTGTGGTCTATATTTAAACTTATTGTCTCCATTATCGTGAAAGATTAAATTTCTAATTTGGGCTTCTCTTTACTGTTCATATTGTATAAATGCAACATAAAATGATTGTTCGAAATGGAGTACTAAATATATTACGTTGAGTGCCAGAGAGAACTGTTTCGGTTACTATCGTAGAAAAATGAATAAACTCTTAGCAGCCGGCAGGGGTGCCCGAGCGGTTCTAGGCGCTACAGTCTGGAACCGCGCGGCCGCTACGATCGCAGGTTCGAATCCTCCCTCGGGCATGGATGTGTGTGATGTCGTTAGGTTTAAGTAGTTCTAAGTTCTAGGGGACTGATGACCTCAGAAGTTAAGTCCCATGGTGCTCAGAGCCAAACTCTTAGCAAACAATTATCACACGTCTTAAAGAAGTTCAAGATTTATATATGAATTTGTTCTGAATTAAAGTATAGTGAGAATGACATCGATGTCGACGAAACGTTAAACCCTGAAATATGCTCAGGACAGTTAGCAGAGTGGGATATAAATATATGTTATTCTAGCGAAACAGAGTTCCTTCGACTAACGAATGTGTCACACATTTTGCGTGGTACATTACTATGGTGTACTTGCCAAAGTTGGTTTACGAGACTTGTATTCGGCTATCGACCCTGACGCTACCCTGATAGTTCTCCTCGTTTTATACGGAACGCAAGACCCCACTTCGTACATTCCCATCATTCTCCGTAGCTTCTGGGAGACACTCTGCGGGAGGGTTAAATGTCCAAGGCGGCCGCTGTGGCCGAGCGGTTCTAGGCGCTTCAGACTGGAACCGTACGACCGCTACGGTCGCAGGTTCGAATCCTGCCTCGGGCATGGATGTGTGTGATGTCCTTAGGTTAGTTAGGTTTAAGTAGTTCTAAGTTCTAGGAAACTGATGACCTCAGATGTTAAGTCCCATAGTGCTCAGAGCCATTTGAACCATCTGAGGTCATCAGACCCCTAGACTTAGAACGACTTAAACCTAACTAACCTAAGGACATCACACACATCCATATCCGAGGCAGGATTCGAACCTGCGACCGTAGCAGCAGCGCGGACTGAAGCGCCTATAATCGCTCGGCCACAGTGGCTGGAGCAGTCGTTGTCATAATGCGGAAACGGAGCGATTCATCTGATGTCCAAAAGGGCATGATCATTGAATTGCGAGCCAAGAATGGAAGCATTTCCGAAACGGCTACGTTTGTAAACTTTTCGCTTGCCGTCATGATTAAAGTATGCCACGCATGGCAAAATGGCGCCATCCAAAAACGATTCCGAGGCCACTGTGGTGTACCAGGTGGCATAGATAGCAGAGGTGATCGACGGTTGTGGACATGTCTTCTGGTTGCAGCGTACGGGCCTCCGCATCAATCACCTGTTTCATGCACCCATGCTAACTACTATTCATCGGCGACGAAGGCTGGAATTTGCACGCCAATGCCGCAACTGGACGTCCACTGAACAGGTGCCCTTTTCAAATGAATCACGTTTTATGCTCAACCAGGCAGATGGCCGCTGAAACGTCTGAAAGCAAACACACCGATAATCGTCGGAAGGATTCAGGCCGGAGGAGGGAGTGTTATGGTCTCAGGAATGTTTTCATGGCATTCTCTGGGTGATGTCGTCGTTCTGGAAGACACAGTGGATCAACACAAGTATGCGTCTATTCTTGGGTACCATGTCAGACCCCTACATGAAGCTTGTTTTTCCTCGGTACGATGGCATCCACCAGCAGGACAATGCAACGTGTCACGCTGCTCACAGTGTACGTGTGTGGTTCGAAGAGCACAAGGATGAGTTTACCGTAACCCCTTGTGCACCAAATTCCCCGGATTTAAACCCAATCGAGAACCTGTGGGATCACCTCGATAAGGCTGTATGTGCCAGCAGAGGACCAGTTGACAACGACTGCACTGTTTTCCGTGTCCCCCATCCCCCTCCCCCTCCCTGTACTGCTAGTGCTGCCACCTGTCGTCTGTTAGTGGTTATTGAACGTTATCGTCGAAAACACGTGATGGTCACATGAATGTGACTGGCAAACTCAAGTACACTGTTAAACACCACAAGCTCGACACAATGAAATACTGACGCACCTGCATGGCATTTTAGATCATAATAGCGAAGCCTAGAATCATAGCCCATTGGAGATTGCATAGTTCGATAATACTGGCAGATAGTACGAGGAGTGGGTGCTACGAGACGCACAAAGCAACAGGGCTAGTTTCCTGCTGCAATCGGCTTTTAATCCGAAATAGGTAATGCGTATTAACTCGAGGCACTTTTCCCGAGAGACTGAAATATGTCACTGTTAAACATCTCCATAAGAAAGATGATAGGAGAGATGTCAATAACTAGCGACCTGTTTGGATCGATGACCTCAGCAGTTTGGTCGCACACGAACTTACCACCACCATTACCGACCTGTTTCGCTACTGACATCATTTCCATAATTTTTAAGAAGGTGACGTATTTTAGAATAGTATCCCACCTGTGCAACAGTAATATCCTCACTAAATCAGTGTGGATTTCAGGAGAGTTGCTCTAGTGAGGATGCGACTTGCACTTCCTCTCATCAAATATTACAAGCATTAAATAACAAAACAGCACCAGTTGTTGTTTTCTGTGACCTATCTAAGGCACTGACTGTGTGAATCATAATATTCTCCGAAAAAAGCTCAGGTTTTGTGGGGTTGATGCTATAACCAACCAATGGATAACGTCATATCTAATGAAAAGAATGCGTGGAGCACTACTTAGTAATTCAAGAGTGCAACCAGGGGAGATTCTTCCCAGAGGGATAAATCACGCATGGGGTTCCCCAACTCTAGGTGCATCATTGCTCCTCATATATGTTAACGATCTTCCACCTAATATACTGTAACACCCCACCCATCACTTATCTGGTTTTGGCGTGTGTTCACCCCAGCTAATTGACTAACAGATCAACAGAGAGTGCAAAACTGCCGCAGTATCGGATAACGCAAAGAAAGTAATAAGGCCCTGTGACTCCTGATTGAACTGCGGTGGCAGTGTTGAGATTAATTGATTCAGAATTGATCACTTTTAATTAAAAAGGGGTGCACATTGATGTTATATGCAGCTATTGAACACCAGATGCAAGTGTTGAACATGAAATTAATTAAGAAACTGACTTGGAATTTCTACTACTTGATTGAAAACAGATGCAGTCGATTATCACAAATTTATTTTAACTCACGACCTTCAATCATCACATTACATGACCCTCCTACCAGGCAGTGGTAATAAATTGCGTTTGCATGGAGTAAAGCTCGATAACTCAAAAGTAATGCCTATCGACTGACCCGGGCGTAATGCGAAGTGCGAGAAGAATTCTACAGTACATGGACCATGAAACCCTCGTGGAAACTTTGCCGATGTGATCCAACAAATTAATCAGTGGCCGGAGTGAGCGCAATATCACCGAATACAGCATGGCGGAGCGGTGTCGTTGTGTGGACGTTGGCTGACCTTCTGGTGCTGCAAGGCTGTGCTCGTCTATTCACTCCTAGCTATCTTGCTCAGTACATAGCTGAACCAAAACTTTCTATTTCCAAGCTCAATCGTTTCATTTGCTAAGTCCTAAACTGCAGAGATGCTCACTGTTTCTCAGGCAAGCTGAGTAAAGAACGCCACGTCCGCACTCTAGGCAAGCTGGGAACGGAAGACCGCTACGGAGACTTCTCACAGTCCGCTCTTTGCCTCGGTTTCCCCTCCAGCAAAATCACTTACGCCAATTGCACCACAAGTCGCATTAATTATGCGTCGCTTCCCAGCGCCGACCAATGCCTGCTCTGGGAAGTGAACAAATTCCCACAAAATTTCCCTTCTTCTCAACTTCTGCTATATAGCTCCTCCCAGGCCACCCATCAAGGTTAGCGTCTGCACAAACATCGAGTTTTCAGGAATTCTGACTCCCAGGAGAGTACTCCAAATTCCTTGGTCCTACGTTCCCATCGGAGGCCAGCGTATTTCATGCTGTCGCTCTTCACTTGATTTACTTCAGGCTCTGTGGACCGTGAATTCACCGTGTAGTTGCTATGGTCACGAACACGCATATTTTGACCTCTGTTGACCGCTCCACAGTAGATTTGCGCGGCTTTCTCGCATATTTCACAGAAAACGGGATGACGGACATTTATCAACAGGCGTTAAGTTCTCTGTCTGTTTCCCGGTACATCAGCATGGTGTCGGGGTCAACCACCCATGCTGTCACTCTTCTTAAGGCGGCTGGAGGCTGTGCCGCGTTACCGCTTTCTCAGAGCTTGAGCCGCCCTAAGCTGGCTATTGTCGCTTCCCTTCGCTGTTCCCCATCCGGCCATGGTCAATTCTAAATACTTCCCTGGGGTAAACTAGCGTCCAGTAAATCGACTCGTTTCCACAAAGTTTTCATGTCATGTGAATTACTTTAAAACCATCACCCGACATTAATTATTCCACTACGTCCATACTATACTCTCCACAAGATGCATTGTGCCTTGTCAGTCATTTTGTTCAACCCTACTGTTCGCTCAACGTGAGTTAGGTGATCTTTAATGACTTCATGTAAGGGGCATAGTTCTTGCCATCTTACATAGCCCCTCTCTTCAAATCAATTTTGTAGTACAGGTGATGACTCTTATGGTGTTACCACCTGTGGTACATAATTAATATCTCCATAATTGATATTTTTAATCCATTCGCGTGAGTAGTTACGGGCGATTGATTACCACTGCCTCCTCTCTGATGCAAACTCCCACTCATTCCTAGGGTACCTGCCTTCAGTGACTGGATTTACTGTTAAAGATGTGGTCATTATTTAGTCTAATTTTACTTTAATCTCTGCCGATTCCTGAGACAATTATTGGTCAGAGTACTCAAAAGAAAACTACAATTATATTACAAAGACACACGTCGCAAAGGGCAAATACACATGTTTAAGCACCTCTGTGCTTGTCATTTGAATGGCAAGACCTGCAATTATAACTTAAGGTCCATTCACCCTCGGTTATTCATCCCTACTCGACTTAAATTACTAAAAAACATACATGAACAATATTCGTGTAACATTTTGTGAAGTTGATAGTAGTTGCTCTCATTAAATTATATGTGAATCCCCCTTTGACATTTTATAAATACAGGTTTTTTTTGTGTCTGTCTCTGGACGTTTATATTGTGCATGGTGTAAGTGTCATCTTTACACAATTCAACAAGGTCTGGCCCAGTCCAGTGTCTGGATTGTGTACACACATGTACTTTTATATATATATATCTATAAAAGACAAGCAAAATGACAAGAATCATTGCGTATTGAGCAACCACTGTTGTGTATTTGTAACAAGGTATAAGTATGAAATCTTATTCTAACACAAACAGACGTGGCATGACAAATATATGACGCTTTAACAAATGGCACATTTATAAAATCATAACCTTCTTATAACATAATTCATGAACAGAACAAATGAGTACGTTCGTTGAACCGCATGTTATTCATTTGAATCCACACTGACACACTCACACACACGGTACAAGTTTCTTGCAGAAACGGAAGTGACTATAGTTCTGACTAGCAAGTTGAGGGATGGCTAATGGCTGAGAAGAGAGCAACGTCGATTACGGAGATGGCGCCACAGGCGCCCGCATCTTCTTGAGGCAGGATGGCTCTCACCTAAGAGCTCGTTGTTGACATCTTCTCCGACAGGCACAAGACCCCCATCGGTGCATCTATGATCGATGACCTCTCGCGGCTCAGCCACAGTTCATTGTTCGTTCTATAGACGTTTTAGGGCAAGGGAAGGACCGTGATAAGACAAGAGCCTATTTTTTGCTCAGGCCCTCAAAGTTTGTGTCATTAGGCACAAAAGGTCAGCTGGGCTGTCGGTCCACCTGATTTGGCGAGCAACAAATATAGAAACCTTCATGACCCTCTTCATTGCTGCCTCCGATCCGCACTGTGTACAGAGACCAGGACCGACCTATCTGTTGTACACAGAGGTGCTGGATCTCACCTCTCCTTGGCTGCTGAGTTGACCACCGGACCGTCGATTCAGGGCGTGGTCTGCATGCCATCATCATCGTCAGCTGTGTGCTCCCCTCATTGCTGTCGTCCTCGTTCCTTGTCAGCTCGTGTGTGGTGTGCCAGGTGTCGTAGCTTCAACTCCCTCTTGCTCAGTTACGCTACCTCAACACTTAAGACAACTAATTTTAGTACATGGAAAGTGCTCATGTTTAACCATCAGTACCATACATTCTTTTTATACATAAACATAAAAAATGTACAAGACAACTTGCTTCACAGTCGTTCATACACACACACAATCAAGGGATAGGGAATCAGTATTATCTGGACAGGATCCCATCACCATTTCTAACTACCAATTCCTACGACTAACACGGTGTTGGCCAACCCGACTACATATCTACTATTTACTACTTTTTATCTCTAATCTTGTTTTTTCTTCTGAATTCCCTATGTGGCAGACGTCCCTCTTATTGGACCTGCGAACATGTATAAAACACAACAAACTTAGACATGTGTCCGTCTTACCAAGATTTTTTGTTGGAAGTTTGGATAGCGTCCTTTATCGTGTTCTATTGCGACACTTCTTCTCTCCTCTATTTTCTTCCCGTTTTCTCCTTTTGTCATGAATGGTTTTATAATGCCTGTGAACATGTTTCGGATTAGCAATGTCATAATGGCACAACACAAATATAGCTCACTGCTCACACTCGCAGTTGTTACACTATCTTGGTATCAACAAGTACTTCTGGCGTATCAATACTGCTGTTCGCTCTGTAGATGATTACATCCGGTTCATTTTAACATACACTGGGTGCGCTAATTCACGCAACTGCGCATGGCTGTCCACCTCTTACGTTTTCAGGGGCATACGAGATGCGTCGGTGCGTCCTCGTAACGACCTACGCGACTGGCCACCTTAAATATGTTCTCCAATGACGGAGATACAATTACGGGAACTATTCTGTAATTTACAGAGTTCCTAAGCTATCTTTTTCTAGGGGTACGCCCAGAAATACTTGTTTTCCATTCTTTAATCATGTGTCTTTACAAAATACTTTAGTGCCCTTTACTTTCACGACATCGAGAGGCGAGATATCATTATTAATAATAAAAACGCAAAATATCGGCACATATAAACGAGACACTCTACCACTAAGATCAGTATATACACAAACAAACAAGACACTTTAACAAAAATCCTTATTCTAAGCCTATATTTACTACAATTCCATGTACAAAATCTGCAGTTCATCATTCCACAAGTGCCTTTACATGTGCTATCGGACGCACTCCCAGTGATTTTCATGTTTTTATGGATACTTCTTCCAACGCGTTGGCATGCGCTATTCTCCGCACTCGCACAGGCCCACTATACGCGGCGAAGAATTTGTGGCACAACTTCCTTTGCTTGTTTGACTGTCGGTGTGTCTTAATGAGTACCTTTTCCCCAACCACAAATTGTCGTACTCGCGCCCCTTTATCCGCTTGTGCTTTGCGCTTCTCGCCTGCACGTCGGATATTTTGTAGGGATTTCTCCACGACGGTTCCATGTCTCTGCCGTGTTCTTGGAGGAAACTCCACTAACTGACGGAGCCTGTCCGGCGGATCTCGGTTCTTTAGTACCGTGATTGGAGCTAACAGGTTGTTGCTGTGGGGTATCTCATTAATTACTTCCTGGAAATCTTTGATGAAGATGTCCCATGTGGCGTGCTTCTTACTGCAGTACAATCTGCAAAGGTTTCGTAAATCCTTCATTGTTCTTTCAGAGGGATTAGAACTGGTTTAGAACTGGTTTAATTCCATGACTTTCAAGTGTTCTCTTCCATACCTCCGACCCGTACTGTGGCCCATTGTCTGACAACATATACTCTACTGGCCCTACCTGTGCCAGGAAATCTCTACGTAGCGCCCTGCTCACCGTTGTCCCGGTTGCTCTTTTCAATGGTGTCAGGGTGACATACTTAGACGTTAATTCTAAGACCACCATGATGTATCTATAACCCCTTTGTGTGGTTGGTAACGGACCCATCAAGTCCGTCGCCGCTGTTTGTCTTAATTTCTCCGGAATAATGGGGTACAGAGGCGGCTGCATGGCTACAGTACTTGTTTTCGCCTTCTGACACTTCTTACATACCGCGAGAACCTTGCGTATTCGTCTCTCCATGTTTATGAAGTGACAGACGCTTTTTAGTTTCAGGAAGCACTTCCTGGGTCCGAAGTGAGCATAACTGAGATGTGTATACCAGATGAGTTTGTTTATTACTTCCTCTGGCGCACACACGACCCACAACGTCTCACCCGGATTTCTTCTGCAAAACAGGACCCCCTCTCTTAACAGATAATGCTGCCTAAGCCTGGCTTGCGATCTATCTTTCCACTTTTCTTTTATTCCTCTCAGCACAGGATCTTTGTCTTGTTCTCGCCCAATATCACGCATTGTCACTGTGATATAATTTCCAAATGCCACTTTTCGTAGATAGAACAAGGAGAAATGTTCTTGTTCCAGTTCTTCAGCCTGATAATGGCTTATCCCCAGAGGGGAACGGGATAGCGCATCCGCTCTTACATTTGTGGGTTCCGGTACGTAGACTATTGTGAAATTGAATTCCTGGAGGACAGCAACCCATCTCGCAAGCCTCCCATGCGTTAATTTGGCCGTAAGTAAGAACTCCAGAGCTCTATGATCGGTATAGACATGTGTCTTACGTCCGAATAAAAAGTACTTGAACTTCTGGAACCCCCACACTATCGCGAGGGCCTCCAGTTCGGTTACTGAGTAGTTCCTTTCGCTTTTACTCAGCACCCGACTCCCGAACGCGATCGTTTTGTGTATCTTTTCTCCTTCTTCCTCGTATTCTTGGAAGACCATTACGCCTAGCCCAATTTTCGCGCTATCCGTGGCCATACAGAAGTCATGCGCCAGATCAGAATGTGACAGAATCGGAGCCTTTACCAGAGCTGATTTTAGCATACTGAATTCGCTTTCTGCATCATTGTCCCATACCCACGCCGCATTCTTTCCGGTTAATTGACACAGTCGTGGTGTCGCCAATGCCTCTATATATATGAATTTTTTGTAAAAATTCACGACACCGAGAAAGCCTCTCAGCTGTTTTCTTGTGGTAGGCGTTGCAAATTCTGCGATTGCCCTCATCTGCTCTGGGACTGGCATAATTCCTTCCCCTGAGATGATATGACCCAAGAAATGAACTTGTCTTCCTCCAAAACAGGACTTTTTTATATTTACCGTCACCCCATGTTTTCTTAATTTGGAGATCACTTCTCCTAGAAGATTGTTGTGAGATTCCCATGTCTTTTCTGCAATGAGGATATCATCAACGTAACATGTTATTCTCTCCCTTAACCCCTCATCCAAAATTGTTCCTAATTCTCTTATAAATGCTGCAGACGAAATATTCAGGCCAAAGGGGAGTCTCTTAAATTGATAGCATCTACCAAGTGCGATGAACGCCGTGTATCTTCTACATTCTGGATCAAACTTGATTTGCCAGAAGCTGGATTTCAAATCCAGAGAGGAAAACACCGAAACTCCATGGAATTTCTGCAGCAACTCATCGAGGCTCTCGGATCTGTCGGTTTCCGGAACTATGATCGTATTGATCTGCCGGGAATCTAACACAAGTCGGATTTCCCCGTTCCTTTTGTCTACGATCCTGAGGGGGCTGTTGTATTGTGACTTTGCTGGCTCTATCACGTCCTCCCTCTGCATCCGCTGGAGTTCGATAAAAGCACGATCTCGGTACAACCACGGAATCGGGTACGGCGGTACTCGAAACGGTTTGTGCCTCTTTACGTCAAATTTATATTGATAGCCCTTTATGGGGCCCGTCTTGGGGAGAAAAACTTCAATATTCCTTCTTAGCACATTTTCTAACCCTTTTTTGTCTGCGTCTCTTATGACCTTTATGCCCTGCAATTTCTCGCTTATTTCCTTATGTATTTCTACTAACTGTGCTTGTTTCGATGTACTATCTCGATTGTCCTGAGACAGCTCTTTTGTACCTGCCCTGGGATTGCCTGTTCATCGAAACGAAGATGGATTTTGTCACCCTCTCCTAATGTGACTTCTCCTCGACCCAAATCGATTATGGCTTTGTTTGATGATAGAAAATCCACACCAATGATAATATCGGTGGACAGTTTAGGAATGACAAAAGGATTAGCCGTCAACTGATGTCCCTGACATTCGAATTCTAAACGTGTCTGTTGAGATATTTCTATACTCTTTCCAAGTAATGCACCACTGACCTTCGTCTTTTGTGTGGCAAGACTTGGTGGGTTCAGCACATTCTTACATGTCTTAAATACCTCTTCTGAGATCGCTGAAAGCTGGCTTCCACTATCAATTATAGCGGCCACCGTTAAGTCACCTATTTTGATTTTGACTACTGGGTATATTTCTTTATTTTGTTGCCCTTCCTTTTCTTCGAGGAGTAACTCGGTGACATCTTCGTATTCGATAATGTTTATGTTACGGACTAGTTCCGAGGTTACGGACGTTTTGCAACTCCTGTCCGCGCTCTGGTCTAGTTATTCGTAATCTTGCCTGTTAGGTGGGATGGACCAGGCTTCGGAGGGCGGACTTCGACCTCTTCCTGGTTGTTATTTTGGTAACTATTATTCCTGTTCCTTCCCGATTGCTGATTACCGCCCCAAGACCTTTGTAATTTATTATGTTGCACCGGAGAGTGTCGCTCATCTTCCGTATACCTTCTTTTCGAGTTGCCATTACTGTTATCTTGATTGTGGCCGTTGTAGTTCGGCACTGGCCTACTATCCCACTGAGGTCCATTATTGCGTCGGTTGTTATTTTGTTCGCGCTGTCGGCGTTTCTCCCGCGCCTGTTCCTCTTGAAATGCGAATTCCAGTTCGCGCAAAATGCCCTTAAATACCTCAGTATCGCTACCACAACGACCGGCAAGTGATTGTTGATACGAGATGGGAAGTTTCATGTAGCATAATCTGATGATTTCCGCACCGCTACATGGGTTGTCTAGGTACTGGTTCCTTTTTGTCATATTTTCAAAAAAATTTGACCGGACTCCGGTACCGTGCCCCTTCCATATCTCTGGACGTCATAATTTCTTGTTTGACCCTTTCTTGGGTTTCTTTAGACCAATACTTGCCCAAGAAGGCATTTTTGAATTCTTCGAACGAGACGCTCGTCTTCGCTACATTTCTCATGTACTCAGCGGTCGCGCCCTCCATATGGGTGCACACAAAATCCAGCTGGTACATCAATGGCCAGTGTGGGGGCAAAGATAACTCGAATTGTCCCATAAAAGTTTTTGGATGCAAGCTATTACCTTCGTCCTTGTAGTGATGGAACTTTCGGACTGATACAAAATGCTTGTAGTCAAACCGGTCATCATTCCCGTTATCATTTCGACCGTTTTTACGATTTGTATGAACTTGGGGACGTGGACTAATTCGTTCCGACACGCTATCGTCATCTCTCCCCCTTTGTATTTTCGACAGTTGTTCGGTATATCTGATCAGCTGACAGCAATTGTGCTCACTGGACTGCTGCGCGCTGTCCGTGTTTACCTCGGTCGTTGCCTCAGAGTTGTGAATGAAGGCATGGCTCCCGTTGCTTATAGTGTCAACTTTGCCACACCGTGAAGCGGTTATCTGTGTTCCGGCACGTGACGGTTCAGTCGACGCAGTAATTACACCCTTCTCCTTTCCTGATGTCTCTGTAATGAGACGTTTTACCTCGTCCTCTAAATTTCTTTTTAATATCGCCACCTCCTCTTTCAACATCTCGTTAGGCCCTATGTCCGGTTGCTCTTGTTGCTTTTCTTCAACACGTTTTATCCGGATTTGTAGCCTCGATAACATGACCTTTCCTACTTTTTCCGTGCTTTGCGTGGAGTCCTGAGTTTCTCTCGCTATTTTCGTTGCACCTTTCGCAATTAATTTGGCTTCAATTGCCGTTCGTTTGATGATGGCAATCTCTTTCTCTATTTTGACGCCTAGATTCTTTACCTCCTCTTTTACTTCCCTATGAACTTCTGTGAGCCTATAGTTCAGCTCCGAATTCGCCTTTTTAATTTCGTCATTAAGGTTGGCGCTCTGCTCTTTCAGCTCCGTATTCACCTTTTTAATTTCGGCATTAAGGTTGGCGCTATGCTGTAAGTTCACCGTTTGCATCTGTTGCAATAGGTCCGTAATGTTTTTTAGAGTAGCCGCATTTTGATCCTCGTCCTTTTGTGGTTGAAAATGCGACTCTTCTCCTCTGTTTTGAGGAACCCTTCGATATCTAGACAAGTACCGTCTCCGCGCCCCCGTCGGATCACTTGTGAATGAATCGTTTGATAATCGTCGGACACCGTTTTGTTCCAACACACTCTGGCTTCTTAGGCCGGATCTTCCATACTTATGGATTAATCCTGCACTCCCTGCGTCCCCCGAGCCCTCAGTATCACTGCCTGAATCAACGTATTTGCTATTCAGCGGACTAAACCAGTCATGAGACGCAGTTTCAGGAAGTTGCAACCCGCGTTCGTCACGCTCATCGGTAGAGCTTTCCCTACTATCACCCATGTTCTCCCGAGTAACAGTCTGATTATATTCTGCCGTTGTCTTGGCTTTTCCCCTCGTTATCATTTGCACTTTTATGTTACACGAAAACTGAAGACCCAGGTACCCCTTACACTCAATAATTAGATAACACAAAATATATATCAGGACACAAATTGATACACTGAGTGTGAGCAATGACCCGACAAAAATTTCATAAAGAATTCCCCCAAAAAGGCTAGTACCAATGATTGTGTTCTGTGTGCTCAGCATCGGATGATTACGGCACTACACATCATAAGTACTCCAACAACTCACAAATACAATGCAGAGGCACCTATAAATGTCAATTTGAAAGGACAGCACATGAAGAAGACAATGTAACTTATTGTAACTAATGCTAACCGTTTTTCAATTAAAAATGTCTAAGCAATGGATCACGTGGAAAAATATCCTTTTTTTTAAAGACTACTTCCTAGCAAATCCCGAAGTATCGTATCCTGGCATGGGTCAGCCATATGTAACACACCACCCGTCACTTATCTGGTTTTGGCGTGTGTTCACCCCAGCTAATTGACTAACAGATCAACAGAGGGTGCAAAACTGCTGCAATATCGGATAACGCAAAGAAAGTAATAAGGCCCTCTGACTCCTGATTGAACTGCGGTGGCAGTGTTCACATTAATTGATTCAGAATTGATGACTTTTAATTAAAAAGAGTGCACATTGATGTTATATGCAGCTATTGAACACCAGATGCAAATGTTGAACACAAAATTAATTAAGAAAGTGACTTGGAATTTCAACTACTTGATTGAAAACAGATGCAGTCGATTATCACAAATTTATTTTAACTCACGACCTTCAATCATCACATTACATGACTCTCCTACCAGGCAGTGGTAATAAATTGCGTTTGCGTGGAGTAAAGCTCGATAACTCAAAAGTAATGCCTGTCGACTAACCCAGGCGTAATGGGAAGTGCGAGAAGAATTCTATAGTACACGGCCCATGAAACCCTCGTGGAAACTTTGCCGATGTGATCCAACAAATTAATCAGTGGCCGGAGTGGGCGCAATATCACCGAATACAGCATGGCGGAGCGGCGTCATTGTGTGGACGTCGGCCGACCTTGTGGTGCTGCAAGGCTGTGCTCGTCTATTCACTCCTAGCTATCTTGCTCAGTACATAGCTGAACCAAAACTTTCTATCTCCAAGCTCAATCGTTCCATTTGCTAAGTCCTAAACTGCAGAGATCCTCACTCTTTCTCGGGGAAGCTGAGTAAAGAACGCCACGTCCGCACTCTAGGCAAGCTGGGAACGGAAGACCGCTACGGAGACTTCTCACAGTCCGCTCTTTGCCTCGGTTTCCCCTCCAGCAAAATCACTGACGCCAACTGCAGCGCAAGTCGCGTTAATTTTGCGTCGCTTCCCAGCGCCGACCAATGCCTGTCTGGGAAGTGAACAAATTCCCACAAAATTTCCCTTCTTCTCAACTTCTGCTATATAGCTCCTCCCAGGCCACCCATCAAGGTTAGCGTCTGGGGTCGGGGTCAACCACCCATGCTGTCACTCATCTTAAGGCGGCTGGAGGCAGCGCCGTGTTACTGATTTCTCAGAGCGTATTCGTTGCCCAATAACGTGCTGTAAAAATAACATGTGGTGCTCACACACTATCATCTTTTAAGCATCTGTTTAAAAATTGAGTATTTTAACTACTGCTTCACTGTATATTTACTCCCTCAGGAAGTTTGTTGTAAGAAATCCACTGAATTTCACAAGAAATATATACATAATCACAACACCACAAGAAAAAATGATATTTATTATTCCGCATTAGCGTTGTCTTTGGCAGAAGATGGGGTGCTTAATGCTGCAACTAAAATTTTTCATCGCTTACCCAGTGATAAAAAATGTCTGACGGCAAAGTAAAACTTAAAAACAAACTGAAGAAGTTTCTCCTTAATAACGCCTTCTATTCCACAGAATAATTTCTATTATTGCAATGTGCAAACGGTGGCGGATAGGAATTACTAACTCACACACACACACACACACACATATATATATATATATATATATATATATATATATATATATATATATATATATATATATATATATAGAAGATTCCAGGTTCGAATCCTGGCAGGGTCGCCATATGAAACGTCCCCTTAGAAAAATTGTACATGACTGTGCTTAAACTGACACACAATATTTTTAGCGCAACGCAATCTGACTTTCAAAAATCCCTACAAAAGAATGGCCCTGACTAACATTAACCTATATGTTTCACAAATCACTTACCTCTCAAAAATCTTGGTTACTCGAACTACTGCAATACAGCGAGTGCCACTACTGCCAGCTAAATAAAAGATTCAAACTACTGAAGGCACTAACTACTGATAGGCATAGTTAGCAAATGAAAGATTTTGATAGAGAACAAACAACGTATTTGCCTCAATAGTGTTCAAAAGTCATAATGTATATAGCAGTTCATGACATCCAGTCTTACAAATTTCAAAACTCCGCCATCTCTCTCCCCACATCCACCACTGCTGGCGGCTCACCTCCAACTGCACAATGCTACGCGCTGTTCACATCCAGCTGCCCAACACTACAATGGCAGACAACAATGCAAACTAGCCACAGACTGCACACAGCACAGCCAGTGATTTTAATACAGAGCGCTACGTAACGTTGCCAATAAGAAAACATAAACAGCCTACTTACAATATATGCAAAAAGTGGCAAATAGGAATTACTAACTCACACCTGTATGTAATATATATATATATATATATATATATATATATATATATATATATCACAGGTAGCCATATTTACAAAGTAATTAGTGATGCGAATGTAAAATGAGTCGTTCGACATTATTACAATTTATCGTGGAATTGATCAATGAAACATGAGACTAACTGAACTATTAACTTTCCTCCTCCTTGTGACTGTGATGTGGGACGGTTGAAGCTGGACAGCACTGTCGACTGTAGAATAGCTGCAGTGGCCTCTGACAGACACGATCCTTGAATGAGGTATTACTGGTGCCACCAGTTCTGTCCTGTCTTTGAGAAAAGGGAGCAGTAGGCAGGCGTCTACAAGTCCATAACAACACATCTGGACGCTGCTATGCCAGTGATTCGTGGTATCACGGGCCTGTGGGCAGTCCATGTCATCCAACGTCTGTTCTGCATGAGCTGCAGGATCTGTATGCACCAGCCTACAAGCGGCCAGTAGCATTGTCTTCGTCTTGTGGTTGGGCCACACGCTGTCTGCTCTTGGTCCCTTCATGTAGCGGAGTGAGCGACCTTCTTTTAGGTGGTTCTGACGCAGTGTGGGGAAGAATACTACCTAACGGCGGTTGTGTGGTCATCTTTCAGATGTCCTGGATTTTCGGTAGAGAGCCTGATATCACTGCCTGAACATCGATGCGTTCTGTGAACCCAGAATATTGCTTAATGCCGGTGGTGTCTCGGCATGATGCCTCAGTGATGTGGCGTCGCTGCATAGTTCGCAGCCTACTAGCTGTAAGTCGTCTCACCTGAGGAGCAACACTAATGGTTGGTCTTAGTTGATACCAGGTGCTGGTAGATGGTTATGTCAGCAGTGGCAGTGGTGGTAACTGTCATCTCTGCAGGTGCGATGGAGGCTGCTGGTTGACAGTTACTTAGGGAAAGGGCTTATGCAGATGTCAGGAGGCCTCCGCACTGTCTGCATTATTGGAAAAACATTTAACATCTATATTTCTTGACGACAGTTAGTTGTATCCAGACATGCTGGTGGCCGAACTTTCGTGCCAAGTTTGCCTCAACAGAGCTGAACTGGATTTGGTGTGCACCTTTATCGATGTGTGGAGTTAGGCATTGCACGTGTAGGAGATTCTTGCATCGCCGATCATGAAGAAATTCTGCTGGGCTCTTGTCGTTGACAGATACTCTTACTCAACGTTAAATCAGCTTTGTTGGGTAGTTGTCCCAGAGTGTGTTTAATTCAGCTTTAGACGTGTGGAATAACTGTTGCGCTTTATCATTTGATTGTGGATGAAACGGGGGTTTTAAATCTTTTATATTGTTTTAATCACAAAGCTTTTTAAATTGTGGGCCGTTGCTAATGAGTACTCTGCAATACAACATTTCTTTTGCAAAGGTATGAGGTAGAGTCCATACGGTGATTTTTGTGCTGGTAGAAAACAGATGAACAGTGTACGGATAACGTGGCAGGCCACTACTGGTCATATAGAATTTAGGAAGGGACTGAAAAATACGTGCAGTCCGCTAAGATGTCTCTAGGTGGAGCACTGAAAAATGTTTATAGACATTTGGACTGCTGTCCCACCAGTCGTTTTGGTATGGGAACGAGATATTGTGATGTATGTAATGGTGTCACACCTGTACAAATGCTGCTGGGTCGGGCATTTAATTGGGGTCGTTTTCCAGTGACCTCAATGAAGTAGTGTTAACGACTTGGTTAAGAGAAACCAGAGAGCTATTGCGTGAAGTTCGTATCGTTTCTTACTAAGAGCCAGTGTTCTACATCTACATCATGTACATGACTGCTCTGAAATTCGCACATAAGTGCCTGGCCGAGGTTTCATCGAACCACCTTCAGACTATTTCACTACAGTTCCACCCTCGTACAGCGTACTGGAGAAACGAACACACATATCTTTCCGTGCACTCACTGATTTCTCTTATTTTTTTACGATGAGCATTTCTCCCTATGGAGGTGGGTGTCTACAAAATAATTTAACATTTGCTGAAAAAAGTTGGTGATCGAAATTTCGCGAAAAGATCTCGTCGCAACGAGAAACGCCTTTGTTTTAATGTTTGCCACCCTAACTCACGTATCATATGCGTTACACTCTCTCCCCTATTTGCAGTAATACAAAACCAGCTGCCCTACTGTGAACCTTTTCGATGTCCTCCGCCAATGCTATCTGGTAAGCATCTCATGGCGTGCAGTAATACTTCAGAACAAGACAGACAGCGTAGTGTAGGCAGTCTCTTCAGTAGACCAGTTGCATTTTTTAAGGGTTCTGATAATAAGTACATGTTTTGTCCGCCTGGAGAGGGGAGGATTCGGAAACACCTGCGGGACTCAAGAGCAAGAGAGCCCAGGACAGAAGGAGAATGAAGGACGACGAGAAAAAAACAACAGCTTAGCTGCCGGGCGGCATTCCATTCTTTCGTCCTGGCTGCTGGCCAAAGAGGAACCTGGGGCTCCCTGAAGGACGTGATGCGAAAGTTGGAGCGCAACAAAGTTTCACGACCAAGTTGCAGAAATAGTAGAAGGGTCATTACTATGACTTGAGTATACTTTTCTTCTTTATCAGCAGTCTTTTGTCTGGTTTAATGCCGTCCGCCACTGCCTCCTCTGCTGCAACAACATCTTCATCTCACAGTAGCTCTTGCATTCAGCGTCCTCCATTATTTATCAGACACCAGGACACATCTCGCTAATATCATAATAGTCTGAATTCAGCGAGGAACCGAGTCCAAAATTTCCTTTAGCTATGCCACATGCAGCTGAAATCATTCATTGATGATTTGGACCAACAGTGTTACCAAATTGCGGGGATATTGATTGCTATGTTTCACCCACCATAAAAAAATAGACGCAGATATTTTCCATCACATTAAGATCCGATTATTAGCGGGCCAGTCGGGGTCCGATAGAGCACCTGAATGTCCGCAGTTTACTCATCATGAAGATGCAGAAGGAAAACCAACGCTTGGTCACATAGAATGCAGCAATAAACGTCCTGGTTGAAGTTGGCGGTAAGCTGAAGGGGTGAGCCCAAGTTATGGTACGAAAAACATTTCCAAAATAGTACAGAAACACCTCCGGATTCCACTACGCCATCCACACTTGGCGGGTTAAACGCTTGATTGAGCCACTGATGTACTCGACGCCTTGCGTCACTAATTGAAAAGTGCAAAATCAAATCTCGCCGCCCACACTACACGCCTCCTGTCAGCAACTGTCTAGTTTCAGTGTTGTTTTACTCGTCGAAGACGTATAGCTCTCTGTGAACAGTGGCCCTTTGCGAGGTATCCGACTACATCTGTCCATTGGGTGCAGTTCTCTACGCAATGTTCACTCAGAAATTGGCTGAGACGGACCTGCATGCACTAACAGCAGCAATTACTGTGGAGTCTGAAACCGATTGTCACAGACAATGCGTAACAGTTGTCTCCGATCCCTGTTAGTTAGGATGTTTTTACGGCCTGAGCACGTCAAAACACGACAGCTCGTTTCTACCATCCTGACACGTCTGCACGTCGAAGCATCTTAGTGCACTGATATCATACAAGCGACTGACATATACTCACCACTTCACTGCCATGACCTAACATCGCCTGTGGACGATTATACAAAAGTAGATGTATAGGGTATCAATTTAACAAAGGTACTAACGCAAATGGCAAAATGTATAGCAGGTAGCATTTTCTACATGTACATCTACATGGATGCTCTGCAAATCAGATTTAAGTGTCTGGCAGAGGGTTCATCGAACCACCTTCCCAGTTCTCTATTATTCCAATCATGTATAGCGCGCGGAAAAAACGAGCACCTACATATTTCGGTGCGAGCTCTGATTTCCCTTATTTTATTATGATGATCGTTTCTGCCTATGTAGGTCGGATGAACAAGGTATTTTCGCATTCGGAGGAGAAAGTTGGTGATTGAAATTTCGTGAGAAGATTCCGCCGCAAAGAAAAACGACTTTGTTTTAATGATGTCCACCCCAAATCCTGTATCATTTCAGTGACGCTCTCTCCCCTATTTCGCAATCGTACAAAACGTGCTGCCCTTCTTTGAACTTTTTCGATGCACTCCGCCAATCCCATCTGGTAAGCAAACCACACCGCGTAGCAGTATTCTAAAAGAGGACGGACAAGCGTAGTGTAGGCAGTCTCTTTAATAGATTTGTTACATTTTCTAAGCGTCATACCAGTAAAACACTTTCTTTGGTTAGCCTTCCCCACAAAATTTTCTATGTGTTCTTTCCAATTTAAGTTGTTCGTAACTGTAACTCCTAAGTATTTAGTTGAATTTACGGCTTTTAGATTTCAGTGTTTTTTCGTGTAACCAAAGTTTAATGGATTCCATTTAGCATTTATGTGGATGACCTCACACTTTTCGTTATTTAGGGTCAATTACCAATTTTGGCACCATACATATATCTTTTCTAAATCATTTTGCAATTTGTTTTGATCTTCTGATGACTTTACTAGTCGTCATCTGCAAAAACCTAAGACTTCTGCTCCCTAATCGTTTATATGGATAAAGAACAGCAAAGGGCCTATAACACTACCTTGGGGAACGCCAGAAATCACTTCTGTTTTATAGGATGAATTTCCGTCAATTACTACAAACTGTGACCTCTCTGACAGGAAATCACGAATCCAGTTACCTAACTGAGACGATATTCCATAAGCACACAATTTCACAAGAAGTCGCTTGTGTGGTACAGTGTCAAAAGCCTTCGGAAAATCCAGAAACACGGAATCAATTTGAAATCACTTGTCAATAGCACTCATCACTTCGTGCCAGTAAAGAGCTAGATGTGTTTCACAAGAACGATGTTTTCTAAATCCGTGTTGGCTGCGTGTCTATAAACCATTTTCTTCGAGGTAATTCATAATGTTCGAACACAATATATGTTAATTATGTATGGTAACTCGTTCAACGAAAAAGGTAGCTTTGGTTCACACGCTCCATTCAGAAATAAAATTTACCTTTGGAACCATATACCACGTATTTTGCAACGAATCGGAAGAAAGGAAACAAACGAGTTGTCTGGATTGTAGAAGGCACATAAACACACTAGTGATGTGAGTAAGTTTACTCACCATGGAATCCCCGGTATGAGGGAGGTTTTGTGACGTCAGTCAGCACGACGCACACGAGACTGTATTATTGACGGAGTGTCCAGAAACGCTGTGGACATACACGAGGATCTTAGTCATTTGAAGCCCACTGTGCAGCTGGAACGGATACATTGCTCAAGTACAGGTCTGATCACTCTAGGAATCCGAGAATCGGAATAATGCAGCGTATGTTACTTATCAACACTCCAAATAGGGTACTGCAACACTTCTTACGATCTGGGGTATTTCACTTCCAAGCCCGCATCTCGTGGTCGTGCGGTAGCGTTCTCGCTTCCCACGCCCGGGTTCCCGGGTTCGATTCCTGGCGGGGTCAGGGATTTTCTCTGCCTCGTGATGGCTGGGTGTTGTGTGCTGTCCTTAGGTTAGTTAGGTTTAAGTAGTTCTAAGTTCTAGGGGACTGATAACCATAGATGTTAAGTCCCATAGTGCTCAGAGCCATTTGAACCATTCACTTCCAACCGGAAAACACAGGATATTAAGATGCAAACGGAGACCGGCAATCTTTATCTCGGTGGTTAATACTTATACAGAAATACCTGGTTCGCTATTTGATGAACCCTTGTGGCTATACGCTTAGTTGGAAATCGATCACTGCTATCTTAATCGTGACGCAAAGTATATGGAGTGGCATTTAATATTGTGTACCGTTGTCTGCCGGCAGTGAAGTGTTTTGAGAGACCAGTACGAGTCATTAGTACCAAATGGAGACTGGAGATGTGTTATAGACCTTGAACGGTGGTGAATAACCGGTTTTCATGCATGTGGCGTAATGTTGCCATATTGAGTTGTGTGCAGAAGGCGAGGGTTCAGAAACGTAACAGTTGTAACACCGTGTTACACACATGATACGTATCGTGAAGACTGGTTGCCAATCACCTCTTTGTGCACGTAATTTTATTCACAGCATATACCTGATAACGTCAGTACTTGCAAAAATGGACTTGTCGCTACAGGCAAGCGCTTTCCTTCAGGTATCTTCGAGAAGAACTGCCATCGTACTTCACACTAGTTCATCTCCAACATAAGATAATGCTTTTCCTGTGTGTTTTGGAAACCCACTTGACATGTCTACTGAAAATGTATGGATTTTTATTGCTTGGCGACTCGATGGTGAGGTCCGTCTCTTGTACGATACAGCTAAATTTTCCACTCGGACGGAAGCTTTTTTATGGGTTATTCGTCACTGTCAAATTTTAGTTAACCCAACAACGCTACGCTTTATTGCCAAACGTGGTGGCTTCCCCAAGTATTGAATTTCATCATGCGATATCATGTCCGCCCTCGGTAGCTGAATGGTCAGCGTGACGGATTGTCAATCCTCTGGGCCAGGGTTCGATTTCCGACTGGGTCGGGGAATTTTCTCCGCCCAGGGACTGGGTGTTGTGCTGTCTTCATCATCATCCTCATCGACTGCAGGTCGCCGAAGTGGCGTCAAATTAAAATACCGGCACCCGGCGAGCGGTCTGCCCGGCGGGGGCCCTAGAAATACGATTAAATAAAAAATAGATATTATATTATTTGACTACTGTGTACTACATGTAGTTATTTCTTAGTATCACAATATGTCACTCATCATCATCGTCGTCGTCATTAGCCATTTCTCTCATTAAATGACGTGGTATGTCCAAGTACTGGGCACAGATACGTTTGTAATATCTTGTTCTACAAGGGAACAGTCTTCGGCGATATTCAGCCAACGACCTTCCTCAGGTTTTTGTCTCATCGGTCCGGCTATCTTCCTCGTGCTCTGTCTCTGGTTCTTGGACTCCATTTTAGAGCTGTCCTTGTCCATCGGTCATCATTTCATCGAGAAACATGGTCAGCCCATTCCTATTTCATAGTGGCTGTTCTCTCTAGAATGTCCTTGACGTCGGTAATTGTTCTGACGTCTTCTGCCCTTGTTTTGGCTTTCCTTGTAAATCCCAAAATAGACCTTTCCATTCCTCGCAGTGCAGTTTTGTTTCCGGTTTGTGTACTCACAAAGTGTCCAGGTCTCAAAGCCGTAAGTATTAGATTGGTGCATAAGTTCGTAGCGTTTTTGTTTGGCATTTTGATATTCCGGCTTCTGTGCTTTTATTTATCGATTTCCGTTTTTTATTTATAGTTCATTGTTGCTATTTGTGTTTACATATTGTCATTTTGTCATTTGGAGATAGTATATGTAGCTGTGAACGTTAGAAAATGGGGTGCCAAGTAGACAAATCGAAACAATGTCGATCTAATCATCTGTTTGAGAGGAGTGACAACAGCGGAGTCTCCAGAAACATTTTCGCGGTATATGGGGATAATCCCATTCGCCAGAGCACGGCAAGGAAACGGTTTTCTCATTTTAAGGAGGATCGTTTTGGCATTAGTGACTCTCCGCGTTCAGGAAGACAATCGGGGTTGGGTAAAGATCGTTGAATCGCATTAATCCCTAATTATCTGCGTCACCGTACTCGAGGACTGGCAAATGCGATGAACTGTGATCATTTCACTATCGTGCGACATTTGCATGCAGTGGGAAAGGTTCAAAAATCGGGTTTATAGGTACTACATGCACTACGTCAAAAATCACAAAAATAAGCTGGTGGTCATATGTGCATCTCTGTTTGCTCGTCAGCAATTGGCTAGTGAACAACACCAACCATTCCTGTCCTGTATAGCTACTGGTAAAGAGAAATGGTGTCTTTATGCTAACACAAGGAGAAGAAGGGAATGGTTGAGACCAAACAAAGCAGCAGCTCCCCGTAGAAAGACCTGCGCGTATGTCATGCATCTGGTGGAGCAGCGAGGGTGTGGTGTACTACGAATTGCTTCCCCGATGTGTGACGATCACTGCTGACATTTATTGTTAACAACTGAGACGTCTTACAGACGCAGTCCGAGAACAGCGACCAGGAATACTGCGTGAAGTGATGCTAATCCACGATAACGCCCTCACGCATTCTGCTAGACTGACAAAAAACAATCTACAGGAGCTGGATTGGAAAGTCATTCCGCACCCACCTTATTCACCTGATCTTGCGACCTCAGATTTTCACTTTTTCCGCTCTCTGTCGAACAGCCTTCAAGGAATTTCCTTTACGGATGATAATGCGCTCTGAACATGGTTGGACGAGTTCTTCGCCTCAAAACTGTGTGATTTCTACAGCCGAGGAATCGAAAAGTTATCCCAGCGTTGGCACGCTGTTGTAAATAGTGAAGAGGAATATATTATTGATGACTAAAATATCTATTCTGTGTATCGGTTGTGTTTATTAATCTTAAGGTAAAACGCTACTAACTTACACACCAAGCTAATAAAAACGGACACACTGATCGAAAATTATTTTTTTCGGTTATTCTGCCATATTTGACCTGAAGATAGATGAATGTCTTTCATATGCATGTTAGTTTAGTTCACTGCGTCGAAAAGACTTCCAGTCTTATGTTTACCGTCATATTTACAAGCTGACCAAGAAAGATGTGTTCTCTGATAGTGTCGAGTAGGATGTTTTTGAGTTGTAAATTAGCTGCTCCATTTGTTAGACATAATTTTTGTCTTGAAAAGGTTTATGTTCAGTCCCACTGTCTGGCATTCCGAGGCGATTTCCGAAATCATCTTTCACAGTTCTTCAAAATTTGCGAATAGTGCAATGTCCTCTACAAATCTCTGGTTATTAAGTTCTTCCCGTTGACTCTCTTCCCAGTTCAGTTTTTACAATGCCATTTACAAGAAGTGGTTAGACACTGGACTCGCATTCGGGAGGACGACGGTTCAATCCCGCGTCCGGCCATCCTGTTCTAGGTTTTCCGTGACTTCCCTAAATCGCTCCAGGCAAATGCCGGGACGGTTCCTTTCAAAGGCCACGGCTGACTTCCTTCCCCGTCCTTCCCTAATCCGATAGGACCGATGACCTCGCTGTCTGGTCTCCTTCCCAAAACAACCCCAACCCATTTACATGACAACGGGGAACAGTCTACTGGCGTAGATATTCAACATCTGATAATACCTTCATGGCGCAATGACTGTCACAAAAAGTGATATGAATTCACTGCAACAGTCACGCATCCAGTTTGAGAGGATCAGCAACTTAATGCTATTTGCAAATATTCGTCGTTTCTGATGTATTACCTACGCTAAAAGCTAGATTTTCAACTGGAGGTCAGACAGAGAACCTCATTCGAGCAGAATAGAAGTAAATCCAAAGATTTTCATCTGTTGCACATATACGTGATATTAAAAATAGTGTCGAATATTATGAGAGGCAGTATCGGAACAAGGAAAACAAGGCCAGTGAACACGGATCCGAAAACGCAAGAAAATTTGTTCACAGGAGGGGCTGCAACCACACAATTGACTGCAGACTTCCTAATGCTCAGACTAATCTGCACCTGGGGGTGCTGTGATACAGAAAGACATGAAAACGTGTTGGTGACCCTGCTGACCGAGCGTCAGTCCAACAAATGTGATCGTGCGTGCAACGGGAAGTCTTTCAGACGCTCCTACAAAAAAGTATACATACTGTTATATTAGAGAGTATGTATTTTCGGACCCATGATTTTTGACCTATTTTTATTAGCTCATTGAATACTACCATCTCTCAAAATATACGACAATTTTTTTTTTTTGGAACAGCTTGTATAACTAAAGCGACGAACTGCTCTGTTTGGAAGACGTTTGTTAAAAGTATTGTGCAGACGCCTGTACAAGTTTACCACCATCACTCTGGCGTTCGTTCTTCACTAACCTGCAAGCTGTAAACTAACGAGTAAAAAGAGAACAGGCTTAGAGTTAAAAAAAAATGAGCTAAGGCATAAACTGCAGTTGTTTCAAAGAAAATGCCTTCTGCATGCTGCACATCGAAATTTTTATTTTTATTTATGCACCCAGACGCGTTTCGCCTATTTTACAAGGCATCTTCAGTGGGTGTCCTGAAATATTACATGATTTGTCCTTTTTACACATAGGTTATGGGTTCACATCAAGGTTATAGATTTAAAAACAGTTCCTTAACGTTTTTTTTACGAAATTGAAAGGTACTTACCGGTAAATTATAATTCACTGCATCTAAGCAAACTGCTTTTTCTCATCTGGCAACCAGGTGGACATCTTACAGTTCAGTTTCAGTTCACTGTTTTCGTTACACATCACTGTAACTGCCATCTTTTTAATACAGAAATTCATTTGTTTTTCTAAGTGTTACCAACTGTTTTGTGAATGTGTGTGTGTGTGGTGTGTGTGTATTAGAGAGGGAGAGAGATTTCTTTTCCTTATTATTTTTTATTTTTTATTATTCATAATAATATTATTCATAATAATAATAATAATTATTATTATTATTATTATATTTTCTTGTATATACTTATGAGAGGAGACAGATGTGTAATCATTTGTTGGGATTTCTGTCTATTATATGATCAATCAATGTAAACAATGAGTTGTTAGTCATATTTACTTGGTCATTTAGTAGTTGTTTCTTTTCAGCCTTTGTTTTGTATATATGATAATTTTTCTGTAATGTTAGGAGAGGCCTTTCATTATTTATTCTAATTATTTTCATGTCATTTTCTCTTGTAGTAGGTTTGTGGTTATTTTCTCTCAAATGTTCTGCAAAAGTTGAATGGCTCGTCCCATATTTCCATGCTCTGATATGTTCTTTGTACCGGGTGTCAAATGTTCTGCTGGTTCGTCCTATATACCTTCCATCACATGTGATGCACTGTAGTTGGTATATTCCTGCTTTTTGGTAGATATCTGTGTTTTTATTTTTATTTTTGGATTGTGCCTTTGGATTGAATTGTCTGTTTTGAATGCTATGTTTATCCCTTGTCTTTTGAAAATGTTTGTTATTTTATGTGTGAGTTTGTGCTTGTATGTCATTGTGTAACATCTTGAATCTTTTTTAGCCGGCCGGAGTAGCCGTGCGGTTCTATGCGCTACAGTCTGGAGCCGACCGACCGCTACGGTCTCAGGTTCGAATCCTGCCTCGGGCATGGATGTGTGTGATACACTTAGGTTAGTTAGGTTTAATTAGTTCTAAGTTCTAGGCGACTGATGACCTCAGAAGTTAAGTCGTATAGTGCTCAGAGCCATTTGAACCATTTTGAATCTTGTTTCTTGTTTTCCTGTATTCCTTGTTTCGTTATTGTTCTGTCTCTTTTTGTGCCTCTTTGTGTAGTGTTTTGTTGTACTGTTGTTTGTGGGTGTTTATGTACTGTGTTCACTGACTGTATTTGTTTTTAAATTTTTTAGTTTAATTTGATACAGTGAATTAGAAGTTACCTGTAAGTACCTTTCCATTTCGTAAAAAAAACGTTAAGGAACTGTTTTTAAATCTATAACCTAGATGTAAAACCGTAACCTATGTGTAAAAAGGACAAATCATGTGATATTTCAGGACACCCACTGAGGATGCCTTGTAAAATAGGCGAAACGCGTCTGGGTGCATAAATAAAAATAAAAATTTCGATATGCAGCATGCAAAGGCATTTTCGTTGAAACAACTGCAATTTACATACAGCTGCTGCGAAAATGGCCACTACAAGATACGAGTTAAACTAAGGTAAGCTCCAACATAACCTAGTAAATATCAGTGACAGTCAAATGAAAATCGAACACCCGCCACAATGGGTCCATGGAATGGTTCCATTCAAAAGTAATCGCCACACTCGTTAGACGTCTATCCCACTGGGATACGAAACGATCAGTTCCTGTTTCGTAGAACGCGGTCAGTCGCTAACGGATCCGCAACCGCACCCACTCTTGCACTTCCTCGTTCAACTGAAACCGACATCCACGCATGTCTTTCTTCGTATAATACATGAAAATCACACGTTGAATGATACGGGCTGTACGAAGGAGGTTGCAATTTTTTCCAACAAAATCGCTGAAAAGTAGCCTTCGTCCAATTGACAGTGATGATTTTGTTGGTTTGTGGGGCGCTCAACATCCCGGTCATCAGCGCTTGTACATTTTCCAGTCTTTCCATTTCCAGTCTCGCCATTACCCGAATGATGAGATGATGATGACAACACAAACACCTAGTCCCCGGGCGGGGAAAATCCCTGACCCAGCCAGGAATCGAACCCGGGGCCTGATGATCCAGAGACAGCAACGCTAGCCACTAGACCACGAGCTGCGGACGCAATTTTCTGTGTGGGGGCGGGTGTTATCGTGCAACGGAATGATTCCGTTCGATAGCATTCCGACAGCCCGAGGGCAAACGGCAAAGCCAGCGCACATCTCCTTTGCCAAAAAAATTCAAAGCTATTCGCACAAGTTCTGGTAAGACTGACAGCAGGGGCCCTCTGGTCGTCGAGTTCCTCGAGTGTGGAATCACAGTCACTCCCGAACGCTGTGAAAGCACTTTGCAGAAACTGAGACGCGCCATGAAGTCAACACGCCCAGGAATTTTGTCGGACGGAATCGTCCTTTTGCACGACAACGCTCGTCCCCGCACTACCAATCGGACGAAGACTACTCTTCAGTGATTTGGTTGGGAAACACTGCAACGTCGTCCGTACAGCCCGGATCTTTCACAGTGTGATTTTCACATTTTTGAATCGTGTTACGATGAGGACAATACATATTACGCACCAAACACCAGTCTTGAGCTCATGCAACTGCTGTTTAACGTACTGACGGGGATTTTCTGATATATAATGACGCATATTTCGTGAGTCCACACACCCCGGCGTGTCGAGCCGTGCTTCATCTGAAGATATGAAAAGCTGAGGATCCAAAAATCCTGATTTAACATCACTCAGAAACTGCCGACAGAACTCAGCACACGAAAGTTATTCTAGACACTGTAACTCATACATGTCACTAGGTTTCTAAGGATACAGATGCAGATCCTTTTTCATATGGTTTCGACAGGACGATCTTTAAATTCCTTCTTGCACAGATAAACGGGATTGAGACATCGTCAGGCATTGCTCTAGGCTCGAGCAATGCATTCTGGTGTTAGAACTCTTTTCGGATAGCTTCGATTTTTAGTCGTTAATAGCCCATTCGCGCCATTTAACAACTAAGTTTTGCATTGCAAACTTTACTGGAGGTTTTATCAAAATACTTCCAGTTTTGAATTCTTGAGCAAACTTTTCTCACGTATTGTGCTTAGTATAACATTCTACAATGAACACGCGTTCTTTTATCGTGAGCAACATTTTGTGTTACATTCAGCTGGTCACTTAACAAATCTGCTCCTCTCACTCACTCAAAAGTAATGACACAGTAAAGTACTAGGGGCATAGCATATGGGAGATGCACTTGCGCATACACGTGACAGCAACCGATTGGTGCCTTGAATTCACGGTTTCCGACATTGTCTTTAACAAGGGCTAATTACACGTCAGTCATATGAATACTTTGCGGCTCAGTTTTGTTGTGGCCACCCTGTAGTATCACCTCGGAATTCGCCCTATGAGATTCGAGAATCGCTACTACATGCTTATTTGCTTGTTAACTGTGCAGTTCCCTACAGTTATTGCTGGGAATATTACGCATGTAGCGCAAAAAAATTGTTCTTCTCATAATAAAGTGAGTCATATCGTTGAACGTGAGGGTTCGAGGGGAAAACAAGCAGTGGGTGCTGCTTGTAAGTGCGCTAAGCGCTCCTTATCGGCTGTGTCAGCGCTCGATAACTGGGTGGCCCCTTGTAGCCGCCACTAAATAAAAAAGAGGAAGTAGATTTCAGCTTATCTTAATGTTGCTATGGATGATTGCTTTCAATTATGAAGCTTTATTACGAGCGCTACACATATGTAAACGACTGGGAACAATCTTCAGCGTGAAGTAATGTGATAGTAGTTGAGAAACAAAAGCAAAAGGAAGAGTTGAAGCTGTCGGAACAGAGAGAAAATAGGTATTGAGACAGAGATGACAAGCCTGCGGCCAAGGATATTGTACCATGGCACTGATTTATTGTGAATGTGAATGATAATGAATTTTTGTTTCAACATTAGCGTCGCTTGCAGTTTGTTTTATAATCTAAAAGGCTGTGACTATCTTGTCTAATTTCCTTGTTTGATGAAAAGTGTTGAGTAAGCTCACTCAAAACTATGTTCAATGAAAGACAGTAAGTGATGCGCAGCAGTAAACTGTTGTCAGAAATACATGTACATTACTCGCAAAACTTACTGTAGTCTCGGCCATAGTACGCTATAGGGTACAACAGCCATGAATTCCAAAGCGATTCGTGTTGTTTCACATTGTTCTTCTAGTCTTCAGTCCGAAGACTGGTTTGACGCAGCTCTCCAAGCTAACTTACCATATACAAGCCATATACCATTCCTACATAGCTACTGGAGCCTGTATCCATTTGTGTCTGCTTATTGTACAGTTTCTGTCTAACAAATTTCTGTTTGTTACCAAATGGACGATTCCTTGATGTCTCAGGATGTATCCTATAAACTATCCTGTTTTTTAGTCAAGTTGTGCCATAAATTTCATATCTCATCATTTAGATTTACTATCTTCTCACTGATAAACCAATATAACCATATAATCTTTAGCAGTCTCCTGCAGCATCTCATTTCGAAATACCCATAGAGATGGAGCAGTAGTTAGCACACTGGACTCGCATTTGAGAGGATGACGGTCCAAACCCGTCTCCGGCTATGCAGATTTAAATTTTCCGTGATTTCGCTAACTCGCTCCAGGCAAACGCCGGGATCGTTCCTTTCAAAGGGCACGGCCGATTTCCTGCCCCATCCTTGACACAGTCCGAGCCTGTGCTTCGTCTCTTATGACATCGATGTCGACGGAACGTTAAATCCAGTCTTCCTTCCTTCATTTGGAAAGCTTATCTTCTCTTCTTGTTTGAACTATTTATGTTTCACACTATAAGTACTGAAAACAATAGATTAAAACATGACAGAATGTTGACAGGATTAAACAGTGTCCAGCCTGAGTTCAGGAAAAAGAAATACTATAAGGAGGCAATTAATGAGACGAAAAAATTAAAGTTCCGTTCAAATGTGAAATATTTAAGGAATATAATGATATACATTTGAGAAACGTGGGTGACGAGTGAGAACAAGAAGAAAACTGAGGCTTTTGAAATGTGGAGTAACTGGGGAATGCTGAAGATTGGGTGGGTAGATCTGATTACTGATGAGGAGATACTGAGTCGAACTGAGGAGGAAAGAAATTTACGCCACAACTTGACTAAATAAGGGGATAAATTGATAGGATACATGTTGAGGATACATTTGGTAATCGAGGGAAGTACCTGTGTGGTGAGGAGGGGATATCTGTGGGTGATATCTATGTTTCCCATAGCCATGCGTACTCACATAGCTATTATAGTTATTACTATGGGAAACAGTAGGTTCAGTTTGACGCTTGTATCACTAGGCTCTTCTATGAGTCCATGCTAACTGGAATTGTCAGATATGGAGCCAGTATTAGGGTGCACAGATTAGGGCTAATTGAAAAAAGACAGCTTCTGTGGTCATATGAGTAAAGCATGGTGCGAGTATACTGCTACGCTGCTGTGGAGGCGTCCTAACTGTATTTGGAATCCCTTAGAATCCATCGATTGTATTAACAAACGGTAGTAGGGGAAAGTGCCATACATTCGTGGAAAATAATTGAATACAATAATATTTGAAGAATTATGATGGAGACAGTATTCCTTGGATAAAGGAAGGAGGCTACTTCAGTTTCTTCCTTCTGGAATCGAGAGGCTTTAGTTAACATACACTGAAGCGCCAAAGAAACTGATACAGGCATGCGTATTCAAATACAGAGACACGTAAACAGGCAGAATACGGCGCTGCGGTAGGCAACGCCTATAGAAGACAACAAGTGTCTGGCGCAGTTGTTAGATCGGTTACTTCTGCTACAACGTCAGGTTATCAAGATTTAAGTGAGTTTGAACGTGGTGTTCACAGTTGGCGCACTAGCGATGGGTCACAGCATCTACGAGGTAGCGATGGAGTGGGGATTTTCCAGTACGACCATTTCACGAGTGCACCGCGAATGTCAGGAATCTGGCAAAACATCTAATCTCCGACGTGGCTGCGGACGGAAAGAGATCTTGCAAGAACGAGACCAACAACGACTGAAGAGAATCGTACCGACGTGACAGAAGTGCAACCCTCACGCATGCGGCAGATTCAATGCTCGGCCATCAACAAGTGTCAGCGTGCGAATCATTCAACGAAAAGTCATCGATATCGGCTTTCGGAGCCGAAGGCCCACTTGTGTACCCTTGATGACTGCACGACACAAAGCTTTATGCCTCGCCTGGGCCCGACAATACCGACATTGGACTGTTGATGACTGGAAACATGTTGTCTGGTCGGACGAGTCTCGTTTCAAATTGTATCGAGCGGATGGACGTGAACGGGTATGGAGACAGCCTCATGAATCCCTCGATCACGCACGTCAGTAGCGGACTGTTCAAGCTGGAGGTGGCTCTGTAAAGGTGTGGGGCGTGTGCAGTTGGAGTGATATGGAACTCCTGATACATCTAGATACGACTCTGACAGGTGACGCTTGCGTAAACATCCTGTCTGATCACCTGCTTCCATTCATGTCCATTGTGCATTCCGGCGGACTTGGGCAATTCCAGCAGGACAATGCGACATCCCACACGTCCAAAATTTCTACAGGGTGGCTCCAGGAACACTCTTTTGAATTCAAAACACTTACTCTGCACTTCTGCTTGCTCGCGGGGGCCCTTCACGATATTAGGCAGGTGTATGAGTTTCTTTGGCTCTTCAGTGTATTTTGTATGAAGTAGTGAACAGTTTCGTTCCCAATTTGGACATCGGCTATAGACCATGTCGTACGTATCAGAACCAATTTAGTAGTATAACAATATCCTCTTTAACTGTCATGAAATTTTCCGTACTTAAAAACATAGCAAAAGCTGTGAAGCTGGTCTTATGATGAAAAAGTGTTAAGAAATTTTATTAGAGCGAAGGAGAATTTTGACACAGTCAGACTTCTAGTCGTTGTTCTCTTAGAAAAAGCGTGGCGTAGTTTAGTCGACAGTCATCACAGCGACTGCGAGGATGGCTAGTAGATGAGCTCAGGGAGCGACAAAAAAAGTTGGAGCAGCGACAAGGAAATCTTTTGATGATTGTTCGTCTAAGATAACATTCTGCGCCTTCCCTACCATGACATTCTCAATCCAGCCACAAATTTCGTTTAATACCGCATATGATTCTACTATAGCGTTAGTGTGGTACTTATTTAAACGCTTTTCGGAGTATTAAGTAAAGTAATTATTGTACAGGCTTCGCCACCTAACTTTTCCACTTTAACTCCTTAAAAGATGTTTAAGATATCGCTAATCTGTTTTCACCTGTTCAAATAGTAGCAAGGACTTCATATATCAGTGAAGTATATTCGTCACATTATTAAGCAGTGACATATAAGTCAAACTGACTTTTTTTAGGTGGAAATTCTATTTTGTTTAGTTGGAGAGTGTAACAGTTCCGTATGAAACAAATTAAGTGATATAATTATCATAGATCTGAGAAGAAAATATGCAGTGAAAATTAGTTTAAATTTATGATATCACTGTGGTTCTTGCAGGGTGTTGAAGGACGCATCATTCGGAAGTTTGTCACTTCAAATGGAAGCACATCCTACCGTGGTAGGAAACACACGATCATCCTTTGGAGGATTTGAATGAAGTGAAATGGAACCACTGCGAAGAAGTTTGTTGTGACGTATGCCTTTCATAAATATTAACATTAAGACATTATTATTCTAATATCCCGCCACTTTAACGATATGGGGTCAGACTCGGGGTGTGGCGACGATATTCTTTGTATGGCGCATAGTTCCGCCATTGGGAGCCGTGAGTCCATGGGTCGCGGTAAACACATTACGTGACGACGCATTTTAACCTTCTGCAAGCAAAAAAGATAGGACCTGGCTGACGGAGCGGTACTAATAAGGGGACTCTGCGGACTTTGCCTCACCGTTTTGATTCGTATCGACAGGGTTTGTAGAGCATGGCTAGGACTTCAGGTACTTGAACAGGAAGTCGCAACTCTCAACTATTTCCGAGAAGATCGAGTTTGAAAATATTAGACCTATTTAAATTACTCTGTATGGTCGCAAATACTCAAGCTGTCCTCACCCGAATGAGTAGGAGCGTATTTTCATAAAAGCGAGGTCTTTGGATCAAATATCGCTGCTTGTATTTTTTTTTCATCTCCACGTAATTCAAAATGGCTCTAAGCACTATGGGACTTGACTTCTGAGGTCATCAGTCCCCGAGAACTTAGAACTAATTAAACCTAAATAACCTAAGGACATCACACACATCCATGCCTGAGGCAGGATTCGAACCTGCGACCGTAGTGGTCGCGCGGTTCCAGACTGTAGCGCCTAGAACCGCTCGGTCACTCCGGCCGGCTCCAATTGTAACAAAAATTTATTATGACAGTGCAAATTATAAATATTTAATGATTAATGTATTATTTACGTAATATTTCTCCTGAAAAAAGAAGAACACTTTTTTGGTAAAGAGATTGGGAATAAAAATCATACACGAGAACATTTAATGAAATGAGTACAGTCATTTCATTTATATTATTGTATCTACATTTGTGACGCGTGTACAATCCAACCGATGGAGCACTACACGAATGAGGATGACAAAATGGTTCAAATGGCTCTGAGCACTATGGGACTTAACATCTATGGTCATCAGTCCCCTAGAACTTAGAACTACTTAAACCTAACTAACCTAAGGACATCACACACATCCATGCCCAAGGCAGGATTCGAACCTGCGACCGTTGCAGTCGCGCGGCTCCGGACTGAGCGCCTAGAACCGCTAGACCACCGCGGCCGGCTGAGGATGACAGTGACAATAATTACTGCAACATATAGCACGTATGATTAACGCCGAAATTTTGCATACGCATGATTTTTCAACTTGTCTCTTCCAAAACAAACAAACGGTACTAGGTCACCACACAATTTAGCGACGTTCCACGGATATTGAAGCACATCACCTAATGTTGGTAAAGACGACAATTGATTGAATTTTGATGCAATCTTCTCTAGAAGGTATCTCTCTCTATTGTGTTCGATGATGTACGCGCGATTTCGTAGTCGTTTTATGTCATTCACCTGCATGTAAAAATGAACGTCGCAAGGCTGCACCAGCGGAGTACATTTGGGAGGAATTTCTTTAATACTGGACATTGACAGAATAACGTGGGAACGAAAACAAAAAACAGTACCGATAGCCGTATTCCATCCAGGGACCTCGGGCTTATGAGATTAATCACTTATTTGTTTATCTCCAAAACGATGCGCTGTTTACCGCTCTTCTCTCTCTCTCTCTCTCTCTCTCTCTCTCTCTCTCTTGGACGTCACATGACATCTGTTCAGTTAACCATTGAATAATTCACTCAGTTTTTGTATTACAGAGAGCAGCTATCCCTCTGACCGAACACGATGAGCTACCATACCGGCTTAAGCGCACATCTGCGCACTCCTAACCAACTGGCGACTATATAAATTGTATAAACACGCCTAAAATGTTCAATCTCGATTTTCACGAAAACGGTTGAGTGTTTCGTTTTCCTGTTTATATACGTTGAACTTCTGGTGATGCCCTGCACATTCTGCCAAAATGAATCAAATCTGTGAGGGGAAGTTCGTTTGGTCTCCTTATAAGTGTCGCTACGTGGAAGCCCTCGTTATGCCGACTCTTACTGTTCTGGACTTTGATTTGGAGCTCTGGTTGACTGCGTGTTGTACAAGACGATTCTGTCGTTCAGTGGCAGTGAGTTGGGCATCACGTCACTTGAAGGAAGGATGGAAAATTGCAGTTTGACATACCGGTGACAGCACAGTCATTAGGGATGCAACACAACCTCAGATTACGAAAGGATGGGGAAAGAATTCGGCTTTGCCGTTTCCAAAGGAGCCATTCCGGCAATTACCTGGAGCCATTTAGGGACATCACGGAAAATCTAAGTCTAAATGACCGACGAGGATTTCAACTTGCGTCCTCCCCAGTGTGAGTCCAGTGTGCTACCCACTGCGCTATCTCACTCATTATGTCACTTTCAGTCATAGAATTCATTCTCTCCTGCATTTTGGGCTGTCGACTTAGCGTCGGTTTTGGTCTCTACAATCTACACGTTTCTTAGTTTGCAGCAGTGACCTGCCTAGTTAGTATCAGACTGTGACACGAGAGTTAATAATTTTTTTTTTTCGAACCTGCGACCGTAGCGGTCTCGCGGTTCCAGACTGTAGTGCCCAGAACCGCTCGGCCACCCCGGTCGGCAGTTATTAATTAAAAAATCCTTTTACCTATACTATTATTTAGCAAATAATTACTTGACATTATCCTGTCAGGCATGGTTATTTCCAAAGAGAGCGCATTAAACATCTAGGTGTTGCATCCCTCAACCCAGTTGAAGAGCAACAGAAAAACCTCAATAATAAATCAATTTTTACTCTCTAAATTTTTCTCAGTTTCAAAAAGTTGTGGAGTTACTAAATTTGTCTCACCAATAGCTGAAATTGTAGAACCGAAAATCATAGTGTTCTGTTTGGGAAAACAAAGTTGTCTTGTGGCTAGCAAGATAATGAAGATACGTTGATCCTTATTTTACGAGACGATTGTGATTTTATCCAGGCGAAAGCCGAAATCACGATATTTAAAGTGTTCAAATATATTTGGGGTGCCTCTTCCGTGACACAGCATGAGGTGTCTCGTGGAGCATGGTGTTAGCTGTAGATACAAGACCCTCTATAAAAAGAGCACAACCATGTGATTTCAGAAATGATTGAGATATAAAAATAAGGTTTTTGACGAACTATTGTATGCATTGAAGAATTTAATTTGCTGTTTAGTTAATTCCCATAACCTAATTATTTACTGAGTTTTTAAAGCAAACTTTTTGTACAAGTGGTATAATATATTTTCCTCGCTTTGGTGGTATTTGACGATTTGAGCGTTATAATCCATCTGTGTGTCAGATTTGAAATATTTAGTAAGACGTAGACGTGAAACGGTCTCAACCTGATTGCGTAGGCAGCTGCCTCTGCGCATTTTCAATGCTGTTGTCTTGCAGACATCATATGATTGGCCTCGAGTCCTTATTCATCACTTTTAAAACATTCCACTTCTATTTTTGCGATACGTTGCATTGAAATCATAGTATTATACAATCAACCACGATTCTATTTTTAGAGCTATTATAGCCTAGTACAAAGACATTTTGTCGCTGAAACATACCCAAATATTAAATGCATAGAAATGTACTTGCGTCTTTATTTAAATCCTTCTTTATGTTAATTTATAAAATATTGGTACGCAGATGTCAAGTGACCCAATAGCACAGTGCTATGATACATTCGTTGTGAGAGATTAAGAATCGTCTGAAACTCAGCGAATGAAGCAAGAGAAACACAGTCTTGAACTTAAAGTTATAAGTACAGTTTTCACAAACGCTGGGACATAACAGATGAATTGATGAAAACAATATTAAACGATATTAGCTCAAATTTTTCGTCAAAAAATTCTATTTACGAACATGACGTCTCAAGAGGTTCATTCGATGTATAACAATAAATGGCAGCCGAGGTTATTCGGAAATTCAGTAACACTCACACATGGAAGGTGCGCGCTGTTAACACAGACGTGAAACGATGTGACAATACGGTGTCATTTTTCCTGTTGTCCGCCCCAGTAGCTGAGTGGTCAGCGTGACAGATTGCCGTCCTCTGGGCCCGGGTTCGATTCCCGGCTGGGTCGGAGATTTTCTCCGCTCAGGGACTGGGTGTTGTGTTGTGTTCATCATCATTTCATCCCCATCCGGCGTGCAGGTCGCCCAATGTGGCGCCGACTGTAATAAGACCTGCGATATGGCGGCCGGACCTGCCCCGCGAGGGGCCTCCCGGCCAATGACGCCAAACGCTCATTTCCATTTCCATTTTTCCTGTATTTCGTCTTATTTTGTCCGCTCAGCTGGGTTTTGCAATGTCTGCAGGAAGTGTACTTCTCAAAGGTTCCCGAGTGTGCAGGCCAAATTAGTGACTGGCTACACACAAGGAACTGTGGCACACAGAAGTGGACATTTCGCAGATAGGAGTGCCCATGCTGTGAGGCAACCCGACTGACGACATCGACTGACTAGGAGGCGTCACTGTCGAAACCTCCGGCATGGGACGTTAAGTTGTACAGCAACGTTGGCGTAGGCGACGGAGGATGGTGAAACTGTGGCTGGAACTGGTTTTGGTGGCGCCTCCAAATTTGAAGTTTCGGAAAGAATATATAGGCGGCGTTACTAGGGTACCTGGATCTTTGATGACAGACAACCTGGATGCCAGTTGTAGTGGCAGGGCGAAACCGGATCACACAGTCAGTGGAGGACTAAGCCCGTCCGAGGACTGGGGCGCGAAACTAAATGAGGCCCCCAGTGTGCTTAGAAACTGATGTATTTGTAGTGTACATTTTGTAAACAATGAATAACACAGATGTAATTGCTGACAAAACAAGTTAAGTCTTTATAATGTGTGTCCTCTATGCTCTAGTAATTGTAATATGCATGCTAAAAGATATATGTGGGAAACTAAGAACACGAATCAACATCTAGCAGCAACCATCAGGTAGAGTGCAAAGAAATAATAAGAATAGAATAAGAAAACTACCTTTTATATGTCTGGAAACAAAACTTGTACATTTATACTATCAGTTCTGTAAGCTTAGTGCGAGGTAGTAGTTATTACTGATATTATTACAGTACATATTCTCTTGTTTTATTTTACTGAAATTCTCAATAACGTTGTTGAAATATATTTTATTTGAAACATTTCTTTCAGTTGCTAAAATGGAAAGATTGGATAGTTGTTCTTGATTCTTCCTAGAGCGGAAATAGTTTTTTATTAGTTTCAGTTTAGAAAAACTTCTCATGCTTGATGCGATTGAGATAGAGATCGTCAAGTTGTATTGGATTATAAGAGGGTAATTATTTACCAAAGTCCCATTTAATTATAAAAAGAAGAATTTCTTGGGCGGTCCATCTAGCAGCAAAGTCCACGCTCGTATCGGTTGCAAAAATGGCTTGGTTCAAATGACTCTGAGCACTATGGGACTTAACGTCTGAGGTCATCAGTCCCCTAGAACTTTTAAACCCAACTAACCTAAGGACATCACACACATCCATTTCCGACACAGGATTCGAACCTGCGACCGTAGCGGTCGCGCGGTTCCAGACTGTAGCGCCTAGAACCGCTCGGCCACTCCGGCCGGCCGTATCGGTTGCACTTAGATGCCTACGGTAACTTTTTAATTCTGGCAGCATCTGATCGTTATCGAACACACCGTAAATTTCTACAACCCAAGCACCATAGGAAGCCTCAACAAGGACTTTTGTTTCAAAAATTTCGAAAATTTTTCAGAATTTTTTCATGGTCGTTATCGTTGTGGCAGTTCTTTTATAAATAGGTCTATGTATTCATAGATTGATCGATGAACTTCCTGAATCGAAAACCCAGCGTCATGAGTTATATCACCCGCCATTGTTTTATTTACTCTCTTTCTAGTTATATTAATTTCCATATCATTATGGTGGAAATGCATTAGGGTTAGACGAAATACCTGCAATATTCTAAAGAGATTATACGAAAGAACTTGTTCCCCTTCTAGCAGCGGTTTGGTCATTCCCAGATTCTAGATTGTTTGTAGGACAGATGCACATAATTATTGGCCTATACCATCGAAGTTAATATGTTCCAGAATTACGGAACAAGTATTACGCTCATGTTTTATGTCGTTTTTGCAGAACGGAATCTCGTTTATAAAAATCAACAGAGATTCCGCAAAAAAAAAAAAAATGTTGCAAAACTCAGCTCCCGCTGCTACTCCATGTGATCCATAGCGCTGTGGACATCGGCTCTCAGGCTGATGCCATGTTCCTCGACTTCAGGAAGGCATCTGGCACCGTTCTGCACTGTCGTTTAGCGAAAAAAATACGAGGTTACCGAACATCGGACCAAACTTGCGACTGAATTCAAGACTTCCTTACGGACTGAACGCAACACGTCGCTCTTAGTGGAACAAAGCCTCTACATCCTTACATTTGTCCTCTAGCCATCCCTCCTTAGCCATTTTGCACTTCCTGTAGATCTCATTTTTGAGACGTTTGTATTCTTTTTGTCTGCTTCATTTACTGCGTTTTTATATTTTCTACTTTCGTCAATTAAATTCAGTATTTCTTATGTTACCCAAGGATTTCTACTAACCCTCATCTTTTTACCTACTTGATCCTCTGCTGCCTTCACTACTTCATCCCTCAGAGCTACCCATTCTTCTTCTACTGTGCTTCTTTCCCCCATTCCTGTCAATTGTTCCATTATGCTCTCCCTGAAGCTCTTACTACCTTTGGTTTAGTCAGTTTATCCAGGTCCCATCTCCTTAAATTCCCACCTTTTTGCAGTTTCTTCAGTTTTAATCTACAGCTCATAACCAATAGATTGTGGTCAGAGTCCGCGTCTGCCCCTGGAAATATCTTACAATTTAAAACCTGGTTTTTAAATCTCTGTCTTAACATTATATAATCTATCTGATATCTTCTAGTATCTCCATGATTCGTTCAGGTATACAACCTTCTGTTATGATTCTTGAACCAAGTGTCAGCTATGGTTAAGTTATGCTCTGTGCACAATTCTAGCAGACGGCTTCCTCTTTCATTTCTTACCCCCAATCCATATTCACCTATTATGTTTCCTTCTCTCCCTTTTCCTACTCTCGAATTCCAGTCACCCATGACTATTAAATTTTCGTCTCCCTTCACTACCTGAATAATTGCCTTTATCTCATGATACATTTCTTCAATTTCTTCATCATCTGCAGAGCTAGTTGGCATATAAACTTGTACTACTGTAGTAGGCATGGGCTTCTTGTCTATCTTGGCCACAATAATGCGTTCACTATGCTGTTTGTAGTCGCTTACCCGCACTCCTATTTTTTTATTCATTGTTAAACCTACTCCTACATTACCCCTACTTGATTTTGTATTTATAACCCTGTATTCACCTGACCAAAAGTCTTGTTCCTCCTGCCACTGAACTTCACTAATTCCCACTATATCTAACTTTAACCTATCCATTTCCCTTTTTAAATTTTCTAACCTACCTGCCCGATTAAGGGATCTGACATTCCACGCTTCGATCCGTAGAACGCCAGTTTTCTTTCTCCTGATAACGACGTCCTCTTGAGTAGTCCCCCCCGGAGATCCGAATGGGGGACTATTTTACCTCCGGAGTGTTTTACCCAAGAGGACGCCATCACCATTTAACCATACAGTTAAGCTGCATGCCCTCGGGAAAAATTACGGCTGTAGTTTCCCCATGCTTTCAGCCGTTTGCAGTACCAGCACAGCAAGGCCGTTTTGGTTAGTGTTACAAGGCCAGATCAGTCAATCATCCAGACTGTTGCCCCTGCAACTACTGAAAAGGCTGCTGCCCCTCTTCAGGAGCCACACGTTTGTCTGGCCTCTCAACAGATACCAATCCGTTGTGGTTGCACTTACGGTACGGCCATATGTATCGGTGAGGCATGCAAGCCTCCCCACCAACGGCAGGGTCGATGGTTCATGGGGGGAGCATATTTCGTCATTAATTGCACCAATCATAAGAAATTTACTCTGCTTACAGATGAAAGGACTTCACTATCAGCGTGGAAAAGAAAGTTTTGCTGCACTTAAAATAGTGTAATACCTAAGTGGCGATGAAAAATATTCCCCTGTTTCTTGGTATCATCCTTAACAACCTCCGATTATCTTCGTAAATGCTTTTATTAAGTTTAAAGCTCATGGGGAGTGTTTTACATTTTTCTAAATTTGATAGATGTTCAGGTGGTGATCTACGATTTGGTATGTTTCGATTCCACCACTGACAGAAGTCACAAATAAATTTATTTTTGTTGGCTGGAATAATATTTTAAATCTGGCCGTAGTGGTACAGCTTATAGAGCACTAGACTCTGCCCGTAGATGTCTCGGTTTCAGTCCTTGATTCAAGTGGGGATTTTCGTCGCTCCAGCCTCTTCTCAACGTTCTCAGGTCCACTCAGTCTGCTATAAAATCAGTATTGTTGATCTTCCCTGGGGGTAGAAGGCAGCAGGGGCGATGAACCCACCACTCTCCAACTCCAACAGCCACGGCAAAGAATGAGTGCACTCTGCTTGCAGTCAAGCCAGTAGCGCAGTCACGGACTTGCACCACATACATTACTTTTTTACTGTTGCACCCTGAATTGTGAGACAATATGTTGGGTGGTTACTTTAAGTTTTTGGAGATGGGATCTAGTTGGTTTTCCACCTACGGATGAGGGTGCGCAGTGGCTCAGTGCGTGATGGCCTGTCAAGACGCCTTTAGGCGCCAGTGAATCACCGTTAACACAGTAAACGTTTATTGTTCAAAGATACGTAGTTGTCTCCTTTCTCAGCCGCGGCCTCAGTGCACAGCGGTGTCACAGGGCCACTGGCCACGCTGTGTGGGCGGCGTCACTCGCTCTGTACACGACTACTAGCAGCTCCAGAACGTGCGTAACCAGGGAATGTCTGATTGTACGGTAGATGGCGTGCAGGAGAGGCACCACCAGCTCTGTACGGAGTGTTTGGACATGTGGAGTCACGCTGCAGCCAGTGTATGGGAGAACGGAAGGGAGCATCGCAGTCTGCTTACGCGTACAGAAATCAGGCAGCGGCAGCTGCATACCCGCGCAGTGACTCACGATGGTCTGCTCCCTAGACCTGCTGGTTAGACCACCAGAAGGTCCGCTGGATTATGGCACCTACAGCTCCCCATCAGTCTTGTCTCAGATGGTGGCACTGCAAATCACGGCGGCTGTGTCCCCAGGTGGGACTCATTGTTCCATCAAAGACTCTAGATGGCTTAATGGATGGGAGATAGACTGTCATAGATCCAACCTCCAGCCTGGACTGCTGAAAACCACAGGCAGTGGTATAAAGCTAATTCTGGTGCAGTCTGCATTGTAGCCAAATGTATTCAAGATGGGGGCCTTCCCACCATCCCTCAACCTGCCCCCCTGGTGTAGATATGGCAGTGTTGCACTTTTGATATCAGATTAATTGGCTAATTAATTAAGTCACTCCCTTCCCTTCCCTCACCTGGAAAAATGGCGAGAAATTCAAAATCAGTGGGAAATTCAAATTTTCGAGGTAAATTCGAATTTGTGTGGTAAATTCAAATGTTAAAAAAATGTTCAAATGTGTGTGAAATCTTATGGCACTTAACTGCTAAGGTCATCAGTCCCTAAGCTTACACACTATTTAACCTGAATTATCCTAAGGACAAACACGCACCCATGCCCGAGGGAGGACTCGAACCTCCACCGGGACCAGCCGCATAGTCCATGACTGCAGCGCCTAGACCGCTCGGCTAATCCCGCGCGGCAATTCAAATGTTAATTGCAATGCACTGCAGAGGACATAATAATAATATATTCATTATTTGCAAGAATTCAATTTGCATATCGCTTGTGTGGAAAGATGTAGGGTACTCGCTTCATTTCATCGTCTTTGGAATACAGGCACAATCTAACTGTGATGTCACAATCCAAGATAGCTGACGCAGAATACCGGTGCGCTCTAACACTCCTCTTGTTGGCAGAAAGTTCAGAAATTGGCAGGAAATTCAAGAATCTGGGGGAAAATTCAAATTTTTGTCTTTGGTTATGAAACATGGAAGGTGGCGATGGGTAGTTGCCATTGACCGAGTTGTAGAGAGTAGCTCTAGGCAGTCTCATCAATACGTGCTGGATATAGAGAGGATATTTTCACTATTAGTCTAGCATTAGAGAGTTGCTCCAGTCAGGCTAGCCAATAGCCATATGTGGGAAGGATGGGTAATAATAACAGAACAGCAAAGTATCATTGAAATGCAGGAGAATAGCCCCCTGATAATTTACAAGTGAACAGCTGCTGGGAGAGACGTAAGGATGGGTAATAGTATTAGAACAGTGACCAACTGACACAGTGCTGCTATAAATCCATGCTCCCTGTATGCAGGAGTCATGTAGCAACAGCATTGGGGAACGAGACACACTTATACCGATTTATGAGTCGCCAGTTGAAACCTGGCCAACAGAATAGTGGCAAATACGTCATAAAACATTTTTATGAATGCACTGCTCATTATATTACTTGAACACAACATCTCAAGACGAAAAAACTTGCCATTCACCTCCAGTCTAGTCCAGCGCCATATACCTAGTGTATAGTTTACCTGAAGAGCCAACCAGCTGAAGCCTTTCTTTGTACATGACTGGTCGTGAGAGGCTAAGCCACGACTTCAGGTGAGCTGAGCCTTCGTGACCACACCTGCTGCTGGCCGTGGACCATTTTCGCTAAATCCTAGCACATTGCGAGACAAGCAGGCACGACTTGAACGTAGAGTTATAACTGCAATTTCACTCCGAACATAGGATCACCAATTCAAAAAATCTGAGATGGGAATGTTTTAGTCCGCTCACCTCGAATTTCTCATGCGAAATTTAGATTCCTCCCTTTTATGCGTACTATTTTCGAAGACAGAAGATATCGGAGCATACACACATTGTCACATCACTAAAGTATTGTTAGTTATTGATCCATAGTGTGAAAATCTTGTACAACAGTATGGCACATGCTATATTTCCTCTACGTATTCTCTTAACCAGTAAAAAAAAGCTGTTTTTATCAGAGTAATATCCGTTGCGTCCTGCATCACAGGACTAGAATATTAAACTCATTTTTGGCTCATGACGGTGTGGTAAGAGCATGCGCTGTCTCTGTCACAGGATGCTTCCTCACATTTGACCTCTCTTAAGGAAATCAAATGCATCGTCATCTACGAAGTCTCTTAAGGCACCCATAGAGAAGCACAGAGGAGTTGTGAATATCATATTAATACTACGTATCACATTATAAATTCGGTAATTTAGCTGATTTTATTACGATGGGCATCTCCCCTGTGTAAGTGGGAGATTGAAAATTCGTTGAAAGATACCGCTGCTACGGAAAAGCATATGGTTACCGCTCCCTCTCGCGAATCACATCCGTGTCACTCTTGCTCTCGCTTTCCCTCGCACAGTGGCACGTAACTGATATTGAATTGACTGGCTAATTAATTAAATTTATCATGAAGGTCCCTTTGCATGATGAGCAATTTTTTCCCGGAGACGGATTACACACGCCAGACGACTCAAATGGAAATCCCTGGAGGGAAGGCGATGTTTTTTTAGAGGAACACTATTGAGAACATTTTGAGGCCCCGATATTTGAAGCCGACTGCAGAATGATTCACCTGACGTCAACATACATTTCGCGTAAGGACCACGAAGATAAGATATGAGAAATTAGCGCTCATACGGAGACATACGGACAGTCATTTTTTCCTTCACTTTATTTGTGAGTGGAATAGGAAAGGAAACGACTAGTAGTGGTACAGGGAACTCTCAGCCATGCACCTTACTATGGCTTGCGAAGTATGCATATACACTGAAGAGCCAAAGAAACTGGTACACTTGCCTAATATCGTGTAGGGCCCCCGCGAACATGCAGAAGTGCTGCTACACGACGTTGCATGAACTCGACTATTGTCTGAAGTAGTACTGGAGGAGATTGACACCATAAATCATGCACTGCTGTCCATAAATCCGTAAGACTACGAGGGCTGGAGTTCTCTTCTGATCAGCACGTTGCAAGACATCCCAGATGTGTTCAATAATTTTCAAGTCTGGGGAGTTTGGAGACCAGCGGAAGTGTTTAAACTCAGAAAAGTGATCCTCGAGCCACTCTGTAGCAATTTTGGATGTGTGGAGTGTCGTATTGTCCTCCTAGAATTTCCCAAGTCCGTCGGAATGCACAATGGGCGTGAATGGATGGAGGTGATCAGACATAATGCTTACGTACTTATCAGCTGTCAGAGTCGTATCTAGACGTATCAGTGGTCCCATATCACTCTAACTGCACACGCACCACACCATTACAGAGTCACCACCAGCTTGAACAATCCCCTGCTGACATGCACGTTGGCTGGATTCATGAGGTAGTCTCAATACGCGTACACGTCCATCCGCTTGATACAATTTGAAACGAGACTCGCCCGACCAGGCAACATGTTGCCAGTCATCAAGAGTCCAATCTCGGTGTTGACGGGCCCAGGCGAGGCGTAAAGCTTTATGTCGACCAGTCATCAAGGGTTCAAGCGTATTAAGTTTCGTTGAATGGTTCGCACGCTGACACTTGTTGATGGCCCAGCGTTGAAATCTGCAGCAATTTGCGGAAGGGTTGCACTTCTGTCACGTTGAACGGTTATCTTCAGTCGTCGTTGGTCAGCCGGCCGCTGTGACCGAGCGGTTCTAGGCGCTTCAGGCTGGAACCGCGCGACCGCTACGGTCGCAGGTTCGAATCCTGCCTCGGGCATGGATGTGTGTGATGTCCTTAGGTTAGTTAGGTTTAAGTAGTTCTAAGTTCTAGGGGACTGATGACCTCAGATGTTAAGTCCCATAGTGCTCTGAGCCATTTGAACCGTCGTTTGTCCCGTTCTTCTAGGATCTTTTTCCGGACGCAGCGAAGCCGGAGATTTGATGTTTTACCATATTCTTGACATTCACTGTACACTCGTGAAATTGACGTACGGGAAAATCTCCACTTTATCGCTACCTCGGAGAAGCTGTGTCCCATCGTTCGTGCGCCGACTATGACACCAAACTCACTTAAATCTTGATAACCTGCCACTGTAGCAGCAGTAAACAATCTAACAACTGCGCAAGACACTTGTTGTCTTATATGGGCGTTACCGACAGTAGCGCCGTATTCTGCCTGTTTACATATCTCTGTATTTGAATACGCATGCCTATACCAGTTTCTTTGGCGCTTCAGTGTAGATGTGGATGTAAATTTAGTCTGCCCGTTAAGACGTCAGTGTATCTTTTTACAGGAACACAAAACTCACGGAAGAATATTGTCTCTCATTTATGGAGAAAACAAAAGACGGAAATTCTGCTGCAGATTTTCGTGTTATCCTTTAATTTTCTCATTGTCCTCACTTCGCAAGTTATATTTGAGAGGCTGTAATGTGTGTGCCAACAACACAAAGAAGAAGCGGTATATAACTCATCTCTAAACCCTCCTTTTGTGCGAGTATCGCTTACTCACGATATTCTCACGAATCTATGAGTCTTTCATGTACAGCATTTGATTCTTCTTGAACCGGACGAGTAAGTGATGCCCCCACCAATTCTCAGACCCCTGATAATTCTCTTGATACCCCAACACGTGCCGACAGCAGTGTTCCGTTAGTGAGAAGGCTGTCTGGTCCCCCACCGGTCACTGACTACGTAAAGAGCTATCCCAAGGCGGAAAATAGCGCGTCACGTCTTTTGCCTGCGGCCATATCACTGTAGCTGCCCTGCACTTTCTATTTATCTCGTTCCTGACGTATTTATATAGCTGTATTACTGTCTTTCCGTGAACATTTTTATACTTCTTCGATCTGTTTGTCGATCAGCTGAGGTATACTCACTATGCTCTCACTGCAGTCACTTCACAAGACATATGTAGATGAGAGTAATATGTTTGCTCACAACGATTAGAAAAAGCAGTTAAGAGTTCACCTCTCAGCCTCCTTTTGTCAGAGTATCTTTTAACCCCATATTTGCACAAGTCTTCCAGTCTTAGATATATAGCCACATATACCACCAGCCAAGTCACAGATCCCCGTTAATTCTCTCGAAATCCTATCAGCACTGTTCCGCTAGTTAGAAGGCCCTCTAGTCCTCTAACCGTCAATAGCTATGTAGAGAACTATCACAATGAGAAAAAATACCATACTATCGTTCAGGGAGAAATTCACCGCCATGGGGATGCTCCTGCACAGATATTTTTTAGGACTGGTATTTCTTCTATTGGTTTGTAGTCAATGGCGTAATAGAACAGTAGCAAGTCTCTTCAGGTATTTTAGATTCAGCTACCAATTCTCAATCCTCTGCAAATCGCTATAGCTTACGGGTGTTGTCAATCTGCTACAGATAGGTTCGTAATTTACTGTGTTGGAGCGAAATGCGGTTGGCGTCCCTGCACACGCCTATGTTTAATGTGTAACTGCTGGAAGTTTCACTGTTGTACACAGGTATCACATAGATACCTATGTAATTAATTGTACTTGATATTGAGAATAAAATCTCGCGAAGCAGTGGTTTCATTATTTAAATCACGAATGCTATTTTTGCTGAAGACCCATCTCGTGGTTAAGATTTTTAGCAACAGGCAGTATAGTACTCGAATGCCACGGTGTACCATTTTATATATTGTTAAAGAAACATGTAGACCAATATATAAATCACGTAAATGAAGGTTAAGTTAGGTTATTTAGAGTAGAAATAAATACATTTATTTCACTTACATACACTTTGAACACAATTGGCTTTTCTCATCATTTCTTTTCATATGTAAGTTTAACATCATCCACAGCGCAGCAACTTTGAATACAGCTGATTGCTTCAGCTATTTCTTTGTAAGATTCCAACCTCTTATTACGATTTTTGTAGTCAACGTGCATTGAGTTATGAAGAATTTCGTATTCTTCATATTTTGAAATGATCACTGTGGTGGTAGCCACGCACCAAATGTACTTCATTTTATAGCTTAAATGCGCTAAATAAAGCGAAGGGACGTGTAAACAAATTGACCTCGCTGTAACTTTTATCAAAGATTTTTGCTAAAAGCTTTCCTACCACGCTTGCAAAGGTTTGACCGAAGGATTTTGGTAAGTACCATCACCCGCTACAGAACAGTAGCGGTCAATGTAAGTATTTATCGTTGGCCACGAACACTACGTTGCTGACGTCACACAGGCGCGCGCTCGGGCCTGTATTTATCGTAGGCCACGAGTAGGGCGACAGCTATAAGGCAGACTAGAATTATAACTCGGCGACACAATTTGACACCGTCATTTTGACGTAAAGACCTAGAATTGCTTGCGCTGAATTAAACTTTCTTCAAATAAAACAGAAGAAACTGATTTTGCAGTCGTTACTTCATATGGAACACGAGTTGGCGATAGGCTGTTAGAATCTGTGTTGTTACCATATGTTGTATGATCTGTTGCAATAGAACTGGCGTAATAATCACATGTTTCATTGGCAGTCGGTGGCGTGCCTTGAACTATGCACGTGTCTATAGACGATTCCTGTTTTACTCTCGTGATTTGGGCAGTTACTTGGTCAAGTCATTCTGGCAAATCCTTATTTAAAATAACTTTTATTTGTTCTGATTCGGATTTTACCAATTTGCCAGAATTGTCAAATTTGGACATAGTGGCTGTGACCTTTCACCTACGACGCCCTCTAGTTCTGAATTTAATTTGGCATTAATTTATACAACTTTGTCCGTAAGCCATTGTGACAATTCGTCAACAATATGCTTGCAATGAATACTGAACTGTTTTTGTACTCTAACACCTTATTTTTCTACGAAAGTATCGACTTTGTTTTCTAACTGCACAACGGTATCTTTTAATTGCTTTTGATATTTAGACAAGGTATTTACAGCTTCCAGAAGATCACAATAAGTTTCCTTTCATTGTGAAACATCATTAGCTGGAGTCGTACTGTAATAACAACGTGCTGAGATTAGCAGCCAATTTCTTTATGTTACTAGATTGGTTTTTTAGATATTTGGATAGGCTTTGTAATTTTTTGGACTGGTTCTCAAATTGCATGGTCATGTCGTCCCTCATTTCCTTAAACTTTTGTAACAATACGACCACGAAATCATTTGGCTGACCGGCTATTTGTATGTTCGTTTCAAGTGAAATATCACCCATTGGAACATTTATTTCACGTGAAACCTTGTCATCATATTGGTGATTTCCACTACGTGCAAGGTCACCTAACTGAGCATCATTTTCTGACAATAAGTGATCTGTCATAATAACTGCTTCAGTTTCAGAGCGAGATTTCAGATCGGGTTCTGAAATCTTGCATTTTCAACCTGCATGTTAGCCAAGTAATTCTGTTCAGCGTTAAGCTATACGTTACTATCGTCCTATGTAGTCATTTTGGAAATCTTCTGAAAAAACATTTACTAAATAACAGTGCCCAACGCAGGAATGCTGATACAACAAAGTAATGCAGCACACACCGTTCCTGATAAAATGTTAGCGAGTTAGTTACCCAACTTGTGACTTACATTCACAATGCCAAAATTTAACACAGAAAATATTTTTATTGAATGACATGGACGAATATTTCGATGCTTCACATCGTACGCAGCATGAGAGGCTAAAATTACGCGTTGCAGATTTCCCTTACCTCAAACAGTGATGCATTGACATTCTCAAAATGATTCCTGGATTTGATGAATGGAATTCTCTGACGATTTTTCCTCTTTTTCTAATCTCTGTTTTTCTTTTTAAAAGTCAATTCTCCATTAAGATGTGGTTCTTGCAACATAGAAAAACAAACAGCTTCAGATGATTATAAAGCCTTTCACGCCCTCGCAATTTATAGTCGTTCTTTCCGTTCAATAAGCTTTTAACAGTGTTCGAAGCAAAAATGAAGTCTGGAGAGAGAAAGGGCAATTATAATGATGAGATGAATGACGAAAAATCGGGGAAGCCTGTGTCGTAGGCCTATCTTCAGCACAATGATGCGTGACGCTGAAAAGATGAGTAATCAGTTTTTTGCGTCTGAATTAACTCTGCAACAAAATGACGCTAATAAATCGGTATCGAACTTAGTTCTTAAGTAAATAGGGACAGGTTTTCTGGAATGTGTTGTGAACACTTAAGGTTGCGACAGTGGCGGCCCATCCATTGCATCATCATATTAACACGACCAACAACGATATTCATATTACACTGAGGTGGCAAAAGTCATCGGATGGTGACATGCATATATACAGATGGCGGTAGTATCGCGTACAGAAGGTGTAAAACGGCAGTCCATTAGCGAAGCTATCACTAGTACTCGGGTGATTCATATCAAAAGACTTTCGACGTGATTATAGCCGCACAACGCACAACGGAAATTGACAGACTTTGGACGTGGTAAGGTAGCTGGAATTAGACACTTGGGACATTCAATTTCGGAAATCGTTATGGAATGCAGTGTTCAGAGACCCTCAGTGTCAACAGTATGCTGAGAATACCAAATTTAAGGCATTACCTTTCACCACGGATCACGCAGTGGCGACAGCCCTCACTTAAGTGAACGAGAACAGCGTAGTTTGCGTGGTTGTCAGTGCTAACAGACAAGCAACACAGAGTTAAATATCCATGAAAATCTATGTGGGACGTATGACGAACGTATTCGTTGGGACAGTGGGACAGAATGTGGCGTTAATGGACTATGGCAGCAGACGACCGACGCGATTACCTTTGCTAACAGGATGACATGGGCTACAGCACCTATCTTGGGATCGTGACCTTATCGGTTGGACTCTAGACGACTGGACGGACATTCGTGGCTGGTCGGATTTCGGTTGGTAAGACCTGATGGTAGGTTTCAAGTGTGGCGCACACCGCACGAAGCCATGGACCCAAGTTGTCAACCAGGTACTGTACAAGCTGGTGGTGGTTCCATAATGGTGTGTTACATGAAACCGATCATTGACTGAAAATGGTTACGTTCGGCTACTTGGAGACCATTTGCACCCGGTTATGGACTTCATGTTCCGAAACAACGATAGCATTTTTATGGATGATAATGCGCCACGTTATCGGGCCACAATTATTCACGATTGGTTTGAAGAACATTTCTGGACAATTCGAGCGAATGATTTGGCCACCCAGATCATCCGACATGAATCCCGTCGAACATTTATGGGACATAATCGAGAGGTCAATTCGTGCACAAAATCCTGCACCGGCAACTTTCGCAATTATCGACAGCTGAAGAGGCAGCATGGCTCAATATTTCTGCAGGGACTTCCAACGACTTGTTGAGTCCATACCACGTCGATTTGCTGCATTACGCCGAGGAAAAGGAGGTCCGGCGGGATATTAGGAGGTATCCCATGCCTTTCGTCACCTTTGTGTATTCCAGTTCGGCTTACCTAAATTGATATCGAAGACACAACCTTTTATTATATCCGTTTACTGAGACGGCTACGACAGAAGAGAGAGAGAGAGAGAGAGAGTACAACACAATCCTGAGGGACTAGCATTTTTCGTAAAACACACTCATACCGTAAATTTGTCACAGTGCATCTCTGAGATCGGGGAGCTGCGATGTTAACTGTGGGATTACTATGGCGACTCATCAAAATTTTGTATCACACAGATCTTACGGCAGACTGCAGAGTTGCACATTGCCTAACTTCCTCAAGTTCTGTTTGCAAATCTCTTTGTGTTTAACCATTCACTCATTAATAACAGTTTACATGGTGACATTGCATCCGAACATAACAGGGGCTTAGGAGATATAGTCAGTAGATAGGATGTACCAATTGCAATGTTTTTCCCTTTAGCGCTCGAGCAACCTCCACGTCGTCCAGAGACGATTTCTTACAACGTTGTTTTTGACTCGGAGTTGCATTGTTCTACATCGTGTAAATATATACCCTGTAATTTTGGAGGTCTTTTTTATGTTTCATTGTGTCGATTCCTTATGTCAGGTTGCCTATGAAAGTCGTATTTAGACTGAAAGTGAAAATTATATTCAGGCGGTGTGTATCGGAAAGTAGAAATTTTGTTATTTTTGAGATATCCGTGGCTGTAGATATCTGATAGTAATATTTTGCGGAAGTAGGCTTCGTATATGGTAACTCGTAGCCCGCCAAAAAGCAACAATAGGTGCGAAAACGCATACACGACAGAACAGAGTAATGGTTCAGTGGGGGAGCTCGAACAAACGGAACTTCTCCAATGCAGTGCAGGCTAATGAACAATTTACGATGAGAAACGTTAGCAACAATACCGCGCAAGCAAGTTTTGAAAACGAATAGGCGCCACCCGCGTTCCCGCGTTCAAAAAGTGAAGGAAAGAACTTCAGAAATTGTAGTAACGAAAGTACAGTTCGATTCCCAGTCAACCCTGTAGTAAGCTATCAGTTTGATATGAGAGAGAGAGCTAGGAAGAATCTTATCTGAGAACAGCTGTTAGGTGTTAGAAGAAACTAATAAACATTATCTGAGAAATGTTTGCGGGCATGGATCAGAAGCTGGAGGGTCTCACAGTAAAGACGAAAAAGGATATAGTTGCGGAATTTAAAGAACAGATTCAAATTTTCGACCAGTGTGGTTGCACTATGGAAGAGGGGCAGCTACAGGCTAGCGAAAAACTTAACCTGCAGGAAGGGCGTCTTACGGGAGATTTCCGTGCGCTGGCTGAGTCGTGTAGCACGAACACGCAGAGCTCGGGCGCCTGTGAAAGTCCGGCGGCACAGGTACCGGAGTGCATTAGCGGCCGGCTGGACGCTAATGGCGAAGCGATCCAGGTATTCGAAGCCGAGGTCGCAAGCATGGCCAGAATGCTAGGGCACTTGTCCATTAGCGAAAATCGCGACAAGAATGTACTTTTCAGCGGAACTGAGCGGCAGGGAGAAGATAACCACTGAAAAATCAGTGGGGTTAGTGGGAAGCGAATATGCAGCATAAGTATATTATTATCAAATTGTTTGAGTGGGTAGCGCGCTTAGAGAACCTCACGTACAATATAGAGGCTAGGAACATGTTTTTAAAAACAGACAGGAGGAAGCGAAATGGGGGCGCTCGCGAACGATCTCAACAAGAGCAAATACACGGATTTTATTTTAAACATTTCCTCTCAGCGAGAAAGTTCGAAATACTTTTTATGGAATATTCCGTCGTTTTTTGGAGGAACATAGACATATTAATAACTTGAGTACAACGTATTAAATGTTCCACAATAATATTATAGTGGAACATTAATACGTTATATTCAAGTTATTTATTAAGCTCGAAATGTTTCTGAACGCACCAAACGGGATTCATCCCAGGGTTTGGTTACAACAATTCTAGTTTCCCCTTCCTCCTTCCTGGTCGGATGCGCAGGAGATTGAATATATATGTGGGTACGTCGGGAGTGAGCCAACTATGCACATGAGGGCGGCAGCACGTGACTGCAAGTCAGGGAGTTCCAACAGATTTTTCTGTCGACTTACTGGTCTGAGGCGGTCCAGGGCCGCGTTAAACACTGTATAATTATGATGTCGAACTTGCATCAACCAGGCTTTCCAAGCCCGGCTCAGTTATTCGAAGATATGCTATACAAAAATCAGTTCTATCGCGATCCTTATGGAGCGGTGGAACTAATTCACATTTTCATTATGAAGTTATCTATGAACTTGCACACCATCATTGCAGGAAGATACAAAGACGGCATACAGTTATTTGGAACCATGCTACAGGAACTGCAGGACGGTGCAGGTCATGGAGCACAGAATAGCGAATCACATTCGCATGAATAGAGGCGTCTCGACCATAGTGAAAACGGGAGACGGGATCGCATCCCGAGGCGAGATTGATTCGAGAATGAAACGCATCAGCCATATCAGAACTGGCGTAATAATAAGAGGGAACTTTGGCATCGTTACGGTAATCAAAAGAATTACGGTATCGAACAAAATTACGGTAATCCACAAAATTACGGTAACCGACAGCATTACGGGAACCGACAAAGTTACGGGAACCGTGAGAATTACAGGAAGCGTAATGAACGAAGTAACTGTGGGAACTGCGACCGATCTTGGGGAGAAAGGCGTACGAACGATGATGTACCAGGTTCTCCCCCTGGACTCATGATCAGTCCTGCAAATCCCAGGTACAATCAGGTGAGCACTAGCGGACGGATTGAGAAATAATTATAAGATACGGAGGGCGAGACATTGCAGGAGACTATCGCAAGGGCGAACGGATGTGTACTCTCGATAGCGAAGGAATGATTATGAATTTCAGATGTGGTGTTCTTTTCAGTGACGGAATTTTTTTTGTCGTCATGAGTGGTACTGTACAGGCAGGGTCTCGGTTAAAACGAAGAATATTCCTAAAGATTTTGTTTAAGGAGAATTTTATGTGTGGCTCTGTTTTGTAATTTAACAGGTGATCTGAAGCATATGGGTTAATGGATCCCGTATAAAAATAGATAAGTAGGCTGTATCGTTAGTTTTCTTTTAGGCAGGGGTTGTGTGGGATGATTTTTGCTTTGTAGTTAATGAGTGCAGTTGGTCAGTAGTGAAGAGTTACACGAGGCTGATGCCTGTCTCAGAGGTTACTGTAGGTGAGTTGAGTAGTTTTTGCCAATGCTTAACGGGAAGACTGTGCCATTGTGAATAATGTTAATGAGTAGAGAGATTTAACTGCCGACCTAAAAGAGGAGGTTCGTGCCCAGTATCTATGATGTATTCTGTTCAAATTTCCGATGCAAGGTGCATTACAGAAGCATTAGGGAAAGAAGATCGGAAATGCATGAACGAAAGACGACTAATAATATTTGATAGTCAGTGAGGCCACATTATGAAATGATTTGAAATTGTGACAGACTGAAAGTTTGCAGCTAATATGTTAGTTACTGAGACCAGAGTATAGGGAGCCCTTGAAAATGAGTCTTAATACATTGTTTACCCACATGCCACATGAAGTTTGGATATCAATCCTTCTTTGATTTGTGGGAGGTGTGAGGGAAAAGGAGGATAAGTAGAAACGAAGAGAACAGAAACAACTGATCCATGCAGCGTAAAACACATTCCACATTGAAATGAGCTGTAGGTAGAGACGCTCCGGACACGAAAGCGGAAAGGCGTGGATCACATTTCAAATACTAACACATTCATTGAATGAGCAGTACATCGACAGTCGCAGAGCATGCCAGGGTGACACAAAGGATTTGTCCATGGTATCTCTTGTTTTTGTGAATTAGTTGTGGAAGTGATATGTCAAAATGGTTCAAATGGCTCTGAGCACTATGGGACTTAACATCTGTGGTCATCAGTCCCCTAGAACTTAGAACTACTTAAACCTAACTAACCTAAGGACATCACATACATCCATGCCCGAGGCAGGATTCGAACCTGCGACCGTAGCAGTCGCGCTGTTCCGGACTGAGTGCCTAGAACCGCGAGACCACCGCGGCCGGCGAAGTGAAATGTCATTAACATTTCGTGATTTACTCAAACAGTGATATTTTAAATAGTCTCATTTGATTCTAGGTATATAGAGCAAGGAATGTTTTGTTTATCTTTTTTTGTTGAATAATCAATGTTTTCCTGTTGAGGTATGTTTCAAGGCAAGGTTTCTGCACAGTTTTCCACGGACCAACAGACATTTACTGCAAACCACAGAGGGACAGTCACACAAACCATGATAATATTGGTATTAGGTACCAAAAGAATGGTTTTCCTTTTTGTTTATGGTGGATATCATAGTCGTTACAGGAACCACGCGACCGCTACGGTCGCAGGTTCGCATCCTGCCTCGGGCATGGATGTGTGTGATGTCCTTAGGTTAGTTAGGTTTAAGTAGTTCTAAGTTCTAGGGGGCTGATGACCTCAGAAGTTAAGTCCCATAGTGCTCAGAGCCATTTCAACCATTTGAACCATAGTCGTTGCATGTGTTTCTAGTGAATTGTCCTAATTCTATAGACTGTCTGTTTTTGTTGATAGCAGCGTCTCCGAATCCACTCCATTTTCTTACCAAATCCTGTACAAGACATATCCTGGCCTGTTTTTCAATGTAAATTTGTTTATCTATACTGTATAAGTATTGTCTTTATAGTCTAAACTTTTAGTCTGACTTCAGTAATATCAAAAGAGCTTATACATGATTTTCACTAATATTTTACTCATGTGACTAACCTTCTGAGAAGTAACTTCATTTCTTTTTTCTCGTTGAAATTCTTTCGAATGTTTAATAATTTAGTCATGTAAGTTTTCTTATTTCTTTCATTTCATTTTACTTAAAAGGCCCACCTTTTAAAACATTTTTAGCAGTTTATGATATAATAGTTTTAAGTCAGTAGTAGGAATTTCCTTCGACAGTGTTGTAATGCTTATATGACATTAGCGTGAAATGTTTCTCAGTGCGGTTCAGTTTGAAATGAGTTTTTCGAGCCGGTAGCGTCTGTCGGTGGGTCCACGGTTTAGGGTATGGCATTTGCAGCTAGAGAAAAGCAGACCTGCTGCCGGGGGAGCGCTCTGCCCACACACCTCGCCTGCTTTCCAGTATCTAACAATGGCGGCAGACTTACGAGTCGTGGCCACCTGCCGAGCCGAGGCCTACAGCCGAGAACGTGTCCGCAGGAGGGGATGTCAACTGACAGGCGCGCCCAGCCAAACACGGCGCGCTCTGTGTCAAGGCGGCATGCCGGTCAGCGGCGGCTTATGGCAACGGACGAAAGCATCTCGGTCGGTGTCACTGCTGCCGAGGGCGACACGCAGAAGAATCGGATCCTGTCTCCCTTGCGCAGAGATATCATGACGATCGAGTGCTCATCGCAATCCGACGTCGCTGATGACGCGTGGAGACTGCATACCACGCGACCACGAGCTGCATGATTGATGGCAGAATCGACGGAAGCAGCGAGATCGCACGCAGCAACTGAGTGTTTATTTCATGAACTGCCGAAACGAGGTGATCCTCTTGCGTTGGGCATCAATACATTGTGACGACTAAGTGTGAAAACAGTGCAAGTGTTGCTCATGTCTATGCGACGTAAACAAAACCTATGTGCACATTTTCAATAAAAGTGTTGATGAAATAGTCATCAAATTTAATGATTCATCGAAACAGTTATCTATTTTTCATGTTATTGACCTACTGAGCCTTTGCATATAGCCAAGAGATTTTATTTTATTTTTACTGTGCACAGTAATGCCAGAAACATCTCACGAACATTTCCAACAAAATGTGAAAATGGAAGAACATGTCAATAATACATTTTCAATTTAAACTTATGTTTTCTCCAGGTTTTTTTTTTTACATTACTATTATTTCTCGCCGGCCGGAGTGGCCAAGCGGTTCTATGCGCTTCAGTCTGGAACCGCGCGACAGCTACGGTCGCAGGTTCGAATCCTGCCTCGGGCACGGATGTGTGTGATGTCCTCAGGTTAGTTAGGTTTAAGTAGTTCTAAGTTCTAGGGGGACTGATGACATCCGATGTTAAGTCCCATAGTGCTCAGAGCCATTTGAACCAGTTTTTTTTATTATTTCTCAAGTTTAATGTATTACCTATTGTGAACTATAGAGAACTGTGCGCAATTTTTATAATTTCACGATAATTATCGTGAAGTTATAACTTTTGAACTTAAACGATGTTGTTGAATTTTTTATGTTACTGATCTCTTTATTCAGTATGCGCTCATATAACCAATTTTTTTATTTCACTGCTTAGGCTAAATTTTTATTCCGGTACATTTAGATGTGTTGTATGCCGTAATTTATCATAATTTCTATCAATGTTTTATCCAAACTCAGATTTTTTGTGACACTTTTATATTCACTTTTAAATGATTGTGTTCTCAAGTTGTACCTATGAAAGACTTGCATTCTGACTTGGCTCTTGGACTGAGCATGACATGATGGCTCCCATAAGAGTTGCATCCACCTTCTTTTCTTATTTTAAACTCGTCAAGTGAACATTATGTTAATCATGGTGACCAAATCAGGACCATGTTTAAATCAGTATATTGCAGTGTAAGAGTAGATACAACTTGCATACGTATATATTTTAGCTTTAGATTATTGGTTACTTTTTTTTCTTTTTGTTTCCTGTTTGACAGTTTATTCCTAACCTGTCTACTTTTTAGGGTGTTACTTTGACACTTGTTTCTCTCTCTTTCTCCTTTTTTTCTTATTTAAAACTCCTTATAATGCACTAGCATCTCAAGCACATTTTCTGCGCAGTCCTTTCCATGGAACATGGTGCTTATGAAACAGTCTCTTTTAAATTTGTTTCATATCATTTAACTCGTATTTCATGCTGTTCGACCTCATTCATTTGTAGTTTAGTTTGTACTTCAGGTTTGTTACCATTCAGTGAGACAGAGCTACATGAAAGTATCGATATTTCGAGTAATCACCCAATCCTATGCATATTAACTACATTTTGTACTTCCAAATTTGCCTTCTCTCTTTATCGTTTTGGTAGCAGCACAGCATGTGAATGTCTTCTGTGGCAGTAAACGTGTAGCTAACCTAACTTTCTCAGTCAAAGCAAACAGGTTTGTACCCCTTCGGTACTCAATCGACAGTAGTTAAGTTGGTGGTGGAAAGGATCCCTATGACCTCTTCCGTCTACCTGGAGGAAGTTTGCTAGATGGCGAGCTTATTCTCGGAGTCGAGACTGAACCTTTAGTGAGTGCATATGGTAGTCTTAAGAGGGATTTGGCGCTGGTGAGTGCGTTAGTGTGTGATGGTATGTAGCTATTCTAACTAATGTACGCGTTTGATTTTCTAGTTGAGTTTCAAGTTCAGTAGTCGCATTCTTATCTTTTTCTGAGTTTAATCTTGAGTATGTTTTCACATTTAATCAGGTTTTCCGCCCCTTTCCTTGTATAACCAGAACACGTGGTGTAGCAAATTCGTTACTCCAGTAAAGGTTTAAAATTCAATTGTCTGACTTCTCATTTAATTGGAATGTTCGTGTGAAATTTTCTCATATATATGTTTTATTTCCTTTGCTTTTCACTTCGTTTCAGCCTTAAGATGTGTGTAACGTTGAATGAAAAAATGAACTTGCCAATTTTCTTTTTCAGAGGAGAAGATGCAATTCAATAAACATATGCACTTCAGACTCTGTTTTCAGAGACTGATGGAAGGACAGCTATTCCAAAAGAAGAAGACAGACCAAGACAAATAAGATGAAAGAAAACAATGTATTTATGAAAACAGAAAGTGGAGATACCAGAGAAGAAGAAAAAGAGGATGGTTACAACAAGGAAGATGACGATTAATAAGATGATGGTGATGATGCTGATGAAGATGATGATTATGATGAGGAAGGTGGCATTCATGAACGGAAGGTACTGTCCGACAAATCACCAGCAGAAATGGGCTTTACCTACTGGAATGACACGAAACGGATGGTAGGGCGATTTCTTTTCGTGCTAGCTTTAGGAGTGTTAGGCAATGATTCATCCGTTAATGAAAAACTATCTTCTGAAGAGGAACTTTTAGAAGCATTGATTAACCAACGAAGTTTACTATGTCCGTCCAAGATAACGTGAATGTCTTTATTAACAGCCTAAAATAAAATATGTAACTGCTCCACAACGGCGATTGTATATAGGTGACGGACATAGACATCCATACGTTTTAAGTCGCTGCTTAAGCATTTTGCAAGTCTCAGCTTGTCCTGACTTGTCGAGTTGGTGAAATGTGACATGCTTGGAGATTGTAGGACGTATTGACTTGCTACTTAGAATATGTCGGAATATGTCAGAAATTATTGCCTCAGCAAGTACAAGACAACAACTAGCGGAAGTAAGTCAATGGGTTTGTTGCTGCTGCTGGCCATTGCACATGCACATGCATTATAAAATTAGAAAATATCTGAGCCAAATACGCACTACTACTACTACTACTACTACTACTACTACTAATAATAATAATAAAATTTGTATTTTGCTTATCAATTACTTCTTGGAATTAAAGAAATCGGGGACTCTTCCATTTCCATATTACAGAACTAGGAGCATCTGGGTGAAGGTGCAGCACAATATTCATTGAAAGACATCCAGCATTTAACAAGGGGAAGCGACAGTCAATTCTGAGAGCAAGATGCATCAGTATCGAATATGGAGTGGCAGTGTTGGTTTATCTGAAGGATGGTAAAATATAACTGCCATCAAGATTTGCGACTTGACATTCTCACCAGTCTCCCTAAAAGAATACTATTGTGGTTCTGTGTTTTATTCGCAAGAGTGTTAATTCTTTTATATTAAATAATTGAATTTGCTATAGTGCTTTTCCAGAAGCATATGTGTAAATGACACAGTCATTCAAGAACGGGTGCCTTACAGATTTTGAGCACTTTGTTGCATTTGGAGTGTATGATAAGAATGAATGTACTTATTATACTGGACTGATTTTGTTTCAGTATAACAAAATGGTTGGAAATTACATTAAGTTTATGTTAACCATATTTTACGTGGTTGCCAGATTTTATTAAGGCAGATACACCTTTCAAACCTGGGTTAGCTGATAGAGATATCTCAATATTTACTCAAATTGTAATAAACTGCTGTTTGGAATAGATGATGTACTACAAAATCTTGAAGATGAAACAGAATGTACGTTGAATTTGTATAGTTCCACATTGTACGATATCATAAAAGGCTTTGAATACCCCTTGTCATAGCTAGGGTGTAAATAAATGTGCACAGTAAACCAAGTGTGCTTCTAACTTTCTTTGCAAAATAATATTTTTCATTTAATTTACTGATGAGGCAGACATGAGACGAAATTTACTGGCAAGGCAGCACAGTATTTGGCACAAACAGTATGAATAAAGCAGAAAAGCAACGAAATTTGCTGTTGAGGCTATGGCATTTACTATACCGAGAGCGAGCGCGCGCGCGTATGTATGTATGTATGTGTGTGTGTGTGTGTGTGTGTGTGTGTGTGTGTGTGTGTGCGTGCGTGTATTTGTGATTACAAAAATTTCGATAAATAATCAGATGCCGCCTCGCTGCCATATGTTGATGTAGGACGCTATTACTGTAGTGGCCAGTAGAAGAAGGTTTGCGAAAATGCGTCATATTCATGACGAAATAAATCTCAGGTGAACAGCCTGGTATGAGTGTGCATAGGACACAATATTTCGGAAATCGGCCACGTTGCCATCATCAGCGCACCTGATGACGGCAACGTGGTCGATTGCCGAAATATTGTGTCCTATGCACACTCATACCAGGCTGTTCACCAGAGATTTGTTTCGTCATAAAATACGCCTGGAGAAATTGAAGAATCACGCCATATTCATGATTACTCATTACCAGCTACCTTCGTGTCACAAGAAATGTATTCTTTCAAAGCTAGGCAGGTCAGTTACCAAGCTTTACTGTGATGGAGAGGTTTGTTATTCTGTTAGTATATGACTGTAGAGTACTATAAACAAGCTGTTGATAGTGACTGATTTTGCCCATCTGTCAACACGTGCAATAAATGCTAGAAGGTTCCATTCTATCTGATGAATCTCCGAAGTTCAAAATTATTAACACTTAATTCAAAATTGTGTCCAGTTTGGACTGGCGACCATATTTATACCTGGCTACAAATACTTACTACTGCGGAACGAATGTCTGTTCAGATAGTAATTTCGAATGTTTACTCTCTTGTATAAAATAATGTTGTGTATGAAGAGATGAAACCAGCTGCCATATTGCTTAAAACCCACTACTTACACTATTATTATTATTATTATTATTATTATTTATTATATGGCCTTCATTGGACCACTCTAGTCAAAAATACAAAGTTGTAAACAAGCTATTACACAGGGATACAATTTGGCTCAACAATAACTTAATATGATATTTAGGTAATATTACTATTAGAGTCTCTTAATTTTGCATCTATAGATAGGCTTTTTTTGTTGTATGTAGTTTTGGTAATGTAATTTGCGTAGTTCAGTTTTTTTATTCTATTCTGCCATGATGGCTTCTCATTTAGATTGTGTTATTATTTCGCCTAAATATTTAAATATATCAACAATTTTGATTTCCTGTTCTCTTATTGTAATTTTGTTTGCAAGTGGTGGATCAGTTAGCATAATCTCCATTCTTTCAAATGATATTCTAAGGCCTACTTTCTCTGCTATTTCTTGTAGTGATTTCACTTGTTGCCTGGCTTCTTGAACGGTGTTAGCTAGGAGAGAAAGATCATCAGCGAATCCCAAGCAGTTTAAGCTAATATCATCTTTTGCACTTCCAATTCTTATCATCTTTGGATTGTCCTTGTACCATTCTCTCATTATATATTCCAGTGCACAGTTGAACAGTAATAGTGATAGGCAGTCACCTTGTCTTAAGCCTGTTTTTATGGGAAATGTTTCCGAAATTTCTCCTCTAAACTTCACTTTTGATTTGGTTTTGGTTAGAGTGAGTTGTATTATTTTAATTAGCTTTGGATGGAGTCCTAGATTTCTTAAAATTTTTAATGCTGAAGATCTGTGGAGACAGTCATATGCCTTCTTAAAATCTACAAATGTTATTTCCAGAGGTTTGTTCCGTTTCTTGTAGTATGCCATAATCAATTTTAAACTAATTATCTGCTCTGCACAGCTTCTCCATGGTCTGAAACCTCCCTGATATTCCCCTAACTCCTGTTCTAATTGCTCCTTGAGTCTTTCATATAGGATCTTGGATAGAATTTTGTATGTGCAATCTAGGAGAGAGATTCCTCTGTAGTTGTCTGGGTTGCTCTTATCTCCCTTTTTGTGTAGTGGGTGGATGATAGCTGTGGTCCAATGTTTGGGGAATTGTTCTGGCTACCCAAATTTTTGTTAGATCCATGTGTAAGGAGGTCTTGACTGTGTCACTTGCATATTTCCACATTTCAACAAAAACCTGATCTTCTCCACATGCCTTATAATTTTTTTGTTCTTTAAGAATTTTTTCTACTTCTTGGAAAGTTGGAGGGTCTAGTTTGTTAGGTTTGGTTTTTACTGGGGTATTTATGTTGATTTGTAAGGGTTCTTTGGGTTCCTCGCAATTCAGAAGTTTCTTAAATGCTTTTGCCATGATTTCTGCATTTTCCTTGTTACTGTGTGTCATTCTTCCATCTTCATCTTTCAGTATTAGTGTAGGGGCCTCATGTTGTTGTAGTTGTTTCCCAAAGATTTTATAGTAGTTCCTGGAGTTGGTTTTATGATAATTATCTTCTATAGAGTTTATAATATCTTTATGGAATCCTCTCTTCATTCTTCTAATATTTTCTGTGAATTTTTTTCTTTCATTTTTTAGGTTAATGGCATTATCTTTAGTTTTATGTGTTTGAAACTTTAACCATGCTTGGTGTCTGTCTTCATGGAATTTGTCACATTCTGATGTCCACCATGCATGTTTCCTTCGGGGGTTCAAGGGAGCTAGATTCTCTGCTTATTTTTTAAGATTAGGCACTAGTTGTTCTAGATCATCTGTTAATTTGATGGTTTGTGTTATTTGTTGATATTTATTATTTTTAATTAGCTGATGTGGGTCAAACCTCCTTTTTATTTTATTAGTTTTTCCGGTCCTCTTCTTTAACGGAGTGAATTTGATTTTAATTTTAACTATACAATGGTCTGAGCCTGTGTCTAATCCTCTCAGTACTTTAACATTGTGGATCTCCTTATGAAAATTTTTGTCCATACAGACATGGTCTAGCTGCCACTCCCCCTTCCTACAGTCTGTATGTTTCCATGTTTTAAGTTTACTTGGCTTCCTCTTAAAGTATGTTGATTTAGATATAAGGTTGTGTTCTCCGCAGAGTTCTACAAGTCTTTGACCGTTTTTGTTTGTAAATATATGTGGACTCCATTTTGCAATTATATCTTTATATTTCCTTTCTTTTCCCAACTGAGCATTGAAATCTCCCAATAAGATTTTTACATTCTTTTTATTTACTCTGTTCACAGTTTGTTCTAGAAGGTCCCAAAATTTATCTACCTCTTCCTTTGTTTTTGTTAGACTTTTTTTTTTCATTTGTTGGGGCATGAGCATTTACACTCCTGGAAATGGAAAAAAGAACACATTGACACCGGTGTGTCAGACACACCATACTTGCTCCGGACACTGCGAGAGGGCTGTACAAGCAATGATCACACGCACGGCACAGCGGACACACCAGGAACCGCGGTGTTGGCCGTCGAATGGCGCTAGCTGCGCAGCACTTGTGCACCGCCGCCGTCAGTGTCAGCCAGTTTGCCGTGGCATACGGAGCTCCATCGCAGTCTTTAACACTGGTAGCATGCCGCGACAGCGTGGACGTGAACCGTATGTGCAGTTGACGGACTTTGAGAGTCGCTTCTGCCTTGGTGCCAATGATGGTCGTATGCGTGTTTGGCGCCGTGCAGGTGAGCGCCACAATCAGGACTGCATACGACCGAGGCACACAGGGCCAACACCCGGCATCATGGTGTGGGGAGCGATCTCCTACACTGGCCGTACACCACTGGTGATCGTCGAGGGGACACTGAATAGTGCACGGTACATCCAAACCGTCATCGAACCCATCGTTCTACCATTCCTAGACCGGCAAGGGAACTTGCTGTTCCAACAGGACAATGCACGTCCGCATGTATCCCGTGCCACCCAACGTGCTCTAGAAGGTGTAAGTCAACTACCCTGGCCAGCAAGCTCTCCGGATCTGTCTCCCATTGAGCATGTTTGGGACTGGATGAAGCGTCGTCTCACGCGGTCTGCACGTCCAGCACGAACGCTGGTCCAACTGAGGCGCCAGGTGGAAATGGCATGGCAAGCCGTTCCACAGGACTACATCCAGCATCTCTACGATCGTCTCCATGGGAGAATAGCAGCCTGCATTGCTGCGAAAGGTGGATATACACTGTAATAGTGCCGACATTGTGCATGCTCTGTTGCCTGTGTCTATGTGCCTGTGGTTCTGTCAGTGTGATCATGTGATGTATCTGACGCCAGGAATGTGTCAATAAAGTTTCCCCTTCCTGGGACAATGAATTCACGGTGTTCTTATTTCATTTTCCAGGAGTGTGTTATTGTATAGGTTTTATTCATTGTTTTAAAGCTTAGAGTCGCAATTCTTGGTGATACTGCTTGGAAATCCGTTACTGAATCTATTATTTTTATGTTTACTAAAAACCCTGTTCCAAACTGGGGACATTGTTTCATTACCCTCGGTCCTGGTTTCCCATTTTAAATTCTGTATTCTTGTAATTCGAATGGTTCCTCTGTGGTGTTTCTCATTTCTTGGATCCCTGTTATTAAAATTTTTTGTTTATTTGGTTCATCTGTGAGCTCCTTGAGTTTTCCGGTCTGAAGTAGTGAGTTTATGTTGTGTGTTGCTATGTAATTTATTTGCTCATGTTTAATCTTCTTTTTGTGTTTTAGTGTGCTTTTTGATGGTTGCAAAACGTCCGATTTATCGCTATCTTCTAGTTGACTACCCACCGAATCCGATGTAGCCTTTTCCCGCCTTTTTGAGCAGGACGGTGGAATTTTTTTCCTAAAAGACCTTTCCATTTTTGACTTTCGAAGGTTGTCAACCTTAGTTGGAGCAAGCTCCGATTTACAAGTACGGTTGTTAACCTCAGAGGGTGTGTTTGGTCCGCGAGAGCTATTTTATTTCACTCAAGTCCGCCGGTAAACCGGTGAGGACTTCCCTATCCGCCACCTGGGACGCGCCACGTAGGAGTATCACCTCTCCTCCTACTATGAAAGCGTAGTAGGTTCGTGGTCTTACACTATTACTTTCATAAATCTGATAAAAGGTCATCAACAGTAACTTGCTATTGTAGTGATATAATAACGGTGTGTTTCACACCGATGTGAGTTACGAGTGTTATTGATACGGTAATGAATGAAAGTGACTTAATCAGTAAAGACTATTAATATGATTAATCGGCGATTTGCAATTATATAATGACAAAATTTCAATCTTCTGCGTTCATATACATCTCGAAGAAGTTTAATACGCAGTAAATGATAAGGATAGAAGCCATGCATATGCATGGGCTATGTTCTTGTACGTGTGAGACTGATATGTGTAGAAATGTTGAGTGCGCTTGTTGAAGAACAACGTTCTAGTAACTGAATAATGTCTTGAACTCTCGTCTGTTACATTGCCAGGTTCTAAGTTTATTCCGTTTGCAGATGATACGAACATTACAATAAACAGCAAGGCAAGTACAGATTTAGAAATGGTTGCTAATCAAATTTTCACTGACATTAATAAATGGTTTATAGCTAATTCACTGTAATTAAACTTTGGAAAGACCCACTATATGCAGTCCAGAACCTGTAAGAGACTTCCTTCCAGTATGTGTATAACGTATGAAGACATGCAGACAGGAAAGTTTGACAGTGTTAAATTTTTTGGATTACAGCTTGACAATAAATTCAGTTGGGAAGAGCACACCACAGAATTGCTGAAGCGCCTAAACAAGTCTGTATATGAAATGCGAATGATGTCGGTTGTAAGAGACATAAATATAAAAAACCTACATGCTGTACCTACTTTCATTCTATTGTGTCATAGGGGAAACTCGTCAGATGGGTAATGTGGTTATACATATATGGGTAACCCTCATATAGGTAACATAATAAATGAGATGTTCGGCGATCTGTACTGTGTTTACTACTTGATCATAAATAACAGATCGATTTACCTCCTTACCATGTTGGTTAAAATTATGAAAATCGTTTTTATATATCCGACACCAGTACTGTTGTTGCCAAGATTGTAGGGCAGGAAACTTCCAGAGGTGGTAGTATGGCTGGCTCTGAGCACTATGGGACTCAACTTTTGAGGTCATCAGTCCCCTAGAACTTGGAACTACTTAAACCTAACTAACCTAAGGACATCACAAACATCTATGCCCGAGGCAGGATACGAACCTGCGACCGTAGCGGTCGAGCGGTTCCAGACTGTAGCGCCTAGAACCGCTCGGCTACCCCGGCCGGCCAGGTGGTAGTATGTATCCAAAGAGAGAGAAAAAAATGTTAAGTAAACATGGGCTCTAAATTGCATATCCTTTAAGAGCAGTCGTTCCTCTTCGATACTGTGAAACAAATCTCTTCTGCTGCAAACTCTTTGCTTTCCATAGTTTGTGTAGAGACAGTGTTTAGTAATCACGGTCTCTAAAACGCACTCCTTAAGAACTATGAACACTTGTTCAGTAGAAGATATGTGTTTAACTCTAGCGAAGATGAACGAGTGCTCATAGCTCATAAGGTATGCGCTTTAGAGCCAACGTTTACTGGCCATTTTTTTCTTGTTTTGGTCCGTACTACCTACTACCGTAATATGGAAACCAGGGAGCTTCTAGCAGAAGAGATTTGTTTCACAGGATCGGAGATGAACAAATGCTCGTATCTCTTAATGTATACATTTTAGAGCGCATGTTTACTAGACTTTTTGCTTCGACTGATCGTTCCTGTCATGCTCCTGGACGTTGAACCTTCGTCCTGTGACATCCTGTGTGTGTGGGGCATGGCGACTCCCGAGGCGCGCGCCGTTTGGCAGAAGGCAGCAGGCACGTGTAGCTTTACTCCCAGGCTGATCAGAAGGCGATCCCCGTCGGCGGGTCCCGCTAGCGCCTACTTCCGCCGCACCTAGGCACCAGCCACTCACAGCTCTTGTCCCGAGTCCATTTACAATACCGGAAGCTTAATGAATATCCGCGTCATTATCAGACCGTACTAGTACGGAGAGCACGTCTGGAATGAAATGCTGTGGATAAAACCAATTCGGCACGTGTGTTGTGTGCTTCCGAGCATCTGCAAAACGTTCAGGTTCTACGAGTCGGATCCAGAGTCCGGGTTCCATTCCCAGGGCCCGGGATGATGAGAGAGAACGGAAATCACGCAAGGGGACAATTTGGTGAATTAATAAAACATTCCTTAAAATGTGTGTGTAAGAAAGGCGAATTTATTTTCATAGAAGTATTAGTTTATGACGAGAAGAGGACAATGTTCTCCGCTAGAAAGTAGCGAGAGGTTAGTAGCAGGCACTCGATTGTGGACCACGAATTTCGTTCAACAATGTCGGTTTCCTTTTCATATTACTGACCTCACTTCTGTACCGCAGAACAAAGAGAGTGGGAAACGAAGCCGGTCTCTTGTACCGTGCCGACTTTCTTCATCGTCGTCTTCGATATGTTGTTGTGGAATTCATCTTGAGGTGAAAACTCACCTTTCGTCGTTGTTTACTTTCCAAGAAATATGGTTTGGAAGAGGATTCTGCCTTGAGAAAACACAAATATCTTAGTTTTCATCCAAACATGCTCCGGTAAAGTTCCACCAGCGTCAGTGGGCTCACTTTATCTTTTCTCGAATAACAGGAAAAGAGTAGCATGATAATGTTTACAGGTCATGGATCATGGTCATTATGTTCGTAACATTTTAACAAAATATGTACCTCAATACCACATGTTCATGTAGCTGCCTGTCGTCTGTAACTAATAAGGATTTCTCTATAGTACGTACATTACTTATATGGAAAGAAAATATTAGGCCAAAAATAAAACTATTTGTGTTTGGGTTGCTTTACGTTTTTTATAGTATCATGCTGCAATTTTTTTATGTAATGTTTTGCTGTGAACACTAATACGTCATCTTTTAACGTTCCATTATTAGGTTATTCTGCTTGTTTTCGAAATCTTTTTTGCATATTGGTTGTGAGGATATGTTGTATGCGATGGCCTTTATAAATTAGCGAGTTTGTGTGTATTTAATTTGTTTTCTCTTGGTTTTTTTTGCGTTTTCCTCGTTTTCATGACGCTGTGAACCTGTATTAGCAAACACTCACTGTTTACGAAATGTTCAACTGTTCCGTATCTTGCTTTACGCGTTCTGGGCGAGAGTTTCAGTTTCGAACATTCTTTTGACAGCAAGTTCTGAGGGGTGCACCTGTGTGTGTGTGTGTGTGTGTGTGTGTGTGTGTGTGTTTGTGTGTGCCTGTCTCTGTGTGAGCGTTAAAAATTTAAAGACGGTGTGGAGTACTTTTATAGTCAAGACAGAGGGTCCGGTAAGACCTACACCACAGTCCGTCCTGGCTCATTCTTTTAATTACGGATGAGGCGGCTATATTCAGATCGCACATAAACCACGGTAACGTTAGCGAAAATAAAAATATGTTTAGTAGATTCTGCATTCTTCCCCCTGATCAGAGAGGATGACGGAGGAATGGCGCGGTTTGATGAAAGTCTTGGGATGTGTCAACCGTGCAACAACTTTTGCACTCGTGTCGTATCTTTCTTGTTCGATTAGGTACGAAGTTGATTTCTCGTGGTTTAGAATGCAGCTGCTGACAAACTCACAGGAAAAAAAATAGCGACTGTGCATTGAAATTAAAGAAACTTCAAGTGCCTGTAGATGGCATACATCGATGTAGATCTTGAGGAACTGTTGCGGAACTACAGACGTTTCTTATAACGGGTTGTCACCACGGGCTAGCGCAGCACATTGCTTGTTTCGTTCAGCGTGTGTCGCAGTGGTAAAAAAATGGATAGGGACTGGCTTAGAATGCACTGCATGCATAGTGTAATGCAAGTGGCAACCTTGGCATTTGTATTGTCCCACATCAATTGCCTCTGAACGATCATAACAGACTGAGACGCGTGTCTCGGCGAGAGCTCGGAAATCACTACGCAAAACGAATGTTCACATGGATCTTACCGCAAGTTCTAGGACTTCTCTGGAACCTACCGTTCTATGGAATTTTCCCGACAGATCATAGAAATTCAGTTCATACCCGTGGGTCAGTAAATTCATCCAAGGTAGTGTACACCAATGACTTATATCTGCTTCTGGCTTATAAAAATAGAGCGCAGAAAACGCTATTTTTGCTCACATAATGGTTATTAGTTATTCACTTGCTATTAAAATGAGGTCATAGGGGCGGGTTTAGGGATATTCAGCCCAAACGGAAAATAAAAGAAATGGAGAAAATGAAAGGAACATTTGGGTGGGTGGAGAAAGGATACTGGTAAAAGCTCTTAATTATAAATGCACTGGAGGACGAAATATAGGAAGGGTATCCAGCAGATGGAGTACCGTAACAGGCAGTTTGCGTAGTACAGGAAATTAATTAATTAATGTCGTGTGGCTAGGGCCTCCCGTCGGGTAGACCATTCGCCTGGTGCAGGTCTTTCGAGTTGACGCCACTTCGGCGACCTGCGCGTCGATGGGGATGAAATGATGATGATTAGGACAACACAACACCCAGTCCCTGAGCGGAGAAAATCTCCGACCCAGCCGGGAATCGAACCCGGGCCCTTAGGATTGACATTCTGGCACGCTGACCACCCAGCTACCGGGGGCGGACAGTACAGGAAATGAAGATGAAGAAGAAGATGTAGATGAAGATGAGGAAGAAAAATATTTCCGATTCATATCTTTCTAAAAACGCCACATGAGTGTGACGACTAGAAAGAGAACGAAAAATTCTAATGGCTCTGAGCACTATGGGACTTAACACCTGAGGTCATCAGTCCCCTAGAACCTACAACTACTTAAACCTAACTAACCTAAGGACATCACACACATCCATGCCCGAGGCAGGATTCTAACCTGCGACCGTAGTGGTCGCGGCGTTCCAGACTGAAGCGCCTAGAACCGCTCGCACGCACCGGCCGGCGGAAAGAGAACGAAATGCAGACGACTAGAAAGAGAACGAAGTGCACGCCATTCCGACCTAATGTAAACTTTAATGACAAATTTCAATGATTTAAGTACGTCATACAACTGTGTAAGTAGCAATGATTACTTTCAAAGCACTAACCCTCACATTTGTCGCCACTGAGATATGCGGAAAAAAAGGTGCAGCAGTCTGTTTTCATTCATTGCGCTTGTTTAGTTATTTGATTGTAATTTTTATATTATTCTGTGTACTAGGAAAGCTGTTTATTATTTATATCATTATCTAAAATGTCGCCACTTGAACGTATGCCAATTACTGGTTCAAATGGCACTGAGCGCTATGGGACTTAACATCTGAGGTCATTAGTCCCCTAGAACTTAGAACTACTTAAACCTAACTAACCTAAGGACATCACACACACCCATGCCCGAGGCAGGATTCGAACCTGCGACCATAGCGGTCGCGCGGTTCCAGACTGAAGCGCCTAGAACCGCTCGGCCACTGAGGCCGGCGACAATTACTGTCTCTTAACTTTTTTCCTTTATAAGAATCTGATTTTTGTCGTGTTTTATTTCATTGCTTTTTGCTACTGTAATGCCTTTTTTGCCTTATAACCCCATTACAGACTTTGCTGATTGTATCTCCCTTTATTTTACATCGTACAATTATCACTGGAGAATATATGTACCCCTACAGTAGCTACATCTGGTGAACTTGCTTCACAAAAACATTTTGTGGCTACTGTACGGCAGTTTGTTTTTGAAAGGCAGTGCTGCTGACAAAATGACTCTTGTGTATACAATTATTTATATATGTTTGACGATTCTGGCGCTGATTTTGTGTTTAGCTTTTGACGAAGCCACTATGGCTCCAGTATATTAGGACATGTTTTTATAAAACATGTATGCCTCATCATATTTAAAGCGCACAAATGCACGTGTATGTCAGTAATACTTTTCATCATGGTCTATTTTATTGTTTTAAGCTGTAGACAATCTGTTAGTTGTATTTGTGTTTTTCCACATTTTTCTGCAGATCTGAAGATGGTCATTAGAGACCGAAACCGGTAGTCTGATTTCATAAAAATTTGTGACCATAGACGTGAAGAAAAGGAAATTAAAAAAAAAAAGAAAGACGGCTGCAACTACTGAGAGCTCTGAGGTGTAGTCGAAAACTTCATACAGGTTAAAAATACGATAGTGATGGGTAAGAATCTATTCTAAACTTCGTTTTATAGTCACGAAGAATCCTTCTATTGTATTAATAAGAGTCGACCAGTTGTTTTATTCCAGAATGAGATTTTCACTCTGCAGCGGAGTGTGCGCTGATATGAAACTTCCTGGCAGATTAAAACTGTGAGTTCGAGTCTCGGTCGGGCATACAGTTTTAATCTGCCAGGAAGTTTCAGTTGTTTTATTGTTCTAGAGTTCAGTTCAGATATTGGTTTGAAGCAACTCTCCACGCTAATCTGTTCTCTTCACCTTTGCGTAAATACTGCACTATCCAACTGAACCTTCTTACTGTAGTCAAGCCTCTGTCTGTCTCAAAATTTTTTGCCCTGTCCCCCGTCTCCTTGACGGCCTCCACTTCACTCCATTTCCTGCCTGTCCATCTCCTCCTCTCCCCTCTCCCTGTTCCTCTCCACCCCTTTCTTTTCAGTATCATTCTGCTTCACTTGCTTTCCTCCTACTCCCCCATCTCTCTGCCTATCTTTTCCTCCCACTGTCTGTGTCCATCTCCTCCTCTTTCCTTTCGCTGTCCAGCTCCTCTTCTCTCCCTCTTTGTTAATTTGCTCCTCCTCTATCTCCGTCCATCACTTCCTCCTCCTTTCTGTGTTATCTTCTTCCTCTCCCTCTCTTTCTGTCCATCTCCGCATCCTCCCTTTTCTCTCCACGTTGCCACACTCACCCCTGTAGGAGGCTGGTGGTCCTTATCCCCGCAGTATTTCTCTCCAGATTATAACTAATGTATGTACCAAACTTGATTGAATCGTTCCAGGGGTTTAGGGCGAGCTCTTTACCCGTAGCTTGGCTCGCAAACGCACGTGTCAAATATATTTCACACATGTTTAACACATTTCACTCGTATTTGTAGACATATTCCACCAGAGTTTCTAGCGAATTTCACACTGCAGTTTCATTTTCGCGCAGCTCAATGTTTATGAGATCGTATCACCTGAAGTATGTGCTGTATAGTGACATAATTTTGCCGATACATTCAGTGGCATTGTGCCTACTGTTTGTGAAATGAATTTTGAATAGAGTTAGTAGTAAAGAAGTAATAAATTGAAACTTCATGCATGATGCGGCAGTTTCTCATGCAGCTCGGTGTTTATGGCGTCATATCTCCTGAACTGCAAGTCGTACGTTGATATATTTTTCTAGATGGATTCAGCGGAATATGTGGATACCATTTGAAAAATGTTTTTCTAGTAGAGTTAGTAGCAAATAAGTAATAAATTAAAACGTTATGTATGACGCGGCAGTTTTTCTTCACATCTCATTACTTCACGTCATATTTCCTGAACTACGTGTCGTACAATGATATATTTTTGTAGGTACATTCAGCGGCAAATGTGAATACCGTGTGGAAAAAGTGTTGCAAATAGATTTAGTACCAACGAAGTAATAAATAAAAACGTCTTATTAGATGCAGTAGTTTTTCATGCATTCGGTGCTTATTACATCACATCTACGAACTGTCGTACAATGACGGAATTTTTCTCGTACAATCAGTAGTATATGCGAAAACTGTCAGCAAATGTGTCGCAATTATAGGTAGTAGTAAAGAAGTAATATATTCAAACGTCATGCTTCATGTGGCGTTGTTACTGCATGAAAAGCGAAAATGTAGTAAGCAAAAAACTATTTTTTCTTTCATCATTGTATGGGGTTCGTTAGGGAGCAAAAGTTTCGTAAAGATTTGAAATTATGTGTAAAGTTTGTTCCAAATTTCTAAGTGCTCTCATTCTCAAATACTGGATGAATGAAGTGTGGGTTTCTCGAGTCATGGACTAGACTGCATTTTCACCCCCACCCCTTCGATAGATGAGTGGTTCTTATCCCCCAGCTATTATTTTCAGTCAGTAACTTATTTCTAGTAATGTGTACCATGTTTGGTTGAAATTGGTGCAGAGGTTTAGTAGAAAATGGGGAATGTATATACGTACGTCCATTTTTATAATTTATATGGATTTACTGAGTGTACGTGAGCACAAAATAATATCAGTTTAATGGAAAACATGCTTTAGCTATGTTCTAGTTATTAATGTTTACGAATTTTTCAAAAATGACTCTGAGCACTATGGGACTTAACTTCTAAGGTCATCAGTCCCCTAGAACTTAGAACTACTTAAACCTAACTGACCTAAAGACATCACACACATCCATGCCCGAGGCAGGATTCGAACCTGTGACCGTAACGGTCGCGCGGTTCCAGACTGTAGCGCATAGAACCGCTCGGCCATCCCGGCCGGCCACGAATTTTTACTTTAATTTATTTCATATATGAAAATGTACTATTAGTAATTTATACAGACGTGTACAATAGAGTATAAAACGCATGGCAGGGTGTATAACAGCTGTCCAGCTTGCACCTTAACTGGCTCCGAGGACACAGCCACAGGCACTGTAGCTCACAACAACGAGGCGCGCTAATGTAGATGCAGGAGTTGGTGAGTGGGGTGTTAACCACACCGCTGTGATACCGTTCTACTCTGCTTTCTGAGCGCTCAGCGCAGACGCTCTGCCGAGAAAGGCCTCACAAACGCTAACTCGCGACGCTTCCTGCACACAGCCTCGCTCAAATGGGCGTTAAATTGGAAACCTGTTAGCAGAGCAACGTCATGGTGGGCGCGCAGAATGCGATCTTGAGGCGTGAGTAGGGCAGTAGTGGAGCGACAGTTAGGAGGGTGCTCTAACTCTGTAAAGTCCTTCGCCTGTTTGCCAGACTTGGACCTTCTCTTGTTACAGAATCTCACCACAACCATTCAGTGCCACCGTCTACGTACACGAATTCAACAGCGACATTAAATATGTTTGGAAAAGTTCTGATTTAAATCAGTACATGAAGCTCTTTGTTGCTTTACCAACATTGGTTATATGAATCTAGTTAACATAAAGCGGTATGTACACCTCATATGAATCGATTTTATTATAAGTTCGTAAATATCGACGAATTATAAACACATATATCGTATCTACATCTAAAAGTTTGTGTCTGCTCATAACATTAAGAGACTCGTTATAAAGACGATATAATTGTGTTCTGCATTATCCACAGATTGTAAATGAATAAGGCAGTTAGTATGTCGAATGCATGCGTCATTTTTATCTATCCATAGATTATCATTAATTTACATTGTCACTCATATACTCTACAGACAGACTAAATGGCAACTTTAGAGATACAGAAATCAGTAAATTAACATATTTTGCATGTATTCAGTCACTGATGTCCTATGGGATAATGTTGTGGGGTAACTCCTCACTTGGGCAAGAAATACACTTTGCACTGAGAAAGTAATTACAGTTGTGTGTCGGAGTCACACACATGCATCTTACAAGCATTGTTTTTACCATTTGGGATATTTACGACTCCTCACAGTACACTTACTAACAGGGGAAAACTGCAATTGCGAGTAGCAGAGATATTCACAAATACAATTCTGGAAGGAAAAATAATCTGCACTTTCCACTAGTGAATCAAACTTCGGCTGAGAAATAACTAAAAGATACCTGTATGAAACAATTTGCTCGTGTAATTTTTCACAGACACAAGAAGTGTTCTGAAATGTAGGTTAAAGCTATTTATGTCTATCAAGTCCTTCTATCCGACAGAGGAATTCTTGAGTAGAGATAAATAGTTACAAACCTGCGCTTGTCATGTAATTTTTTTACAGTTGTCAACACCTTTGACCCACGGTATTATAGTAGGCGAAGGCGTACCCGCCCTACATTTTATAAAATAATAGGCAATATTGCTATTGAGACCAAAAATTATGTCGCTGCGCAAGTCATCCTGCATGGGCCATCAGTGTTTTGTAGTGGTGTTTTGAACTTTGCTCTTAGCAACAATGATGCCAATCAGCACGGGAATGGCTGAGTTACCGTCGCTTTAGTACATGGAGCCATACAGCCATACAACTATTTTTCTTTATTATTGTCTAGCCCATCTTTTGTTGAACTGATACCTTTCAGACCATAGCGTTTATCGTGAATATGCTCTATAGAACATGCAACCAACTTACTGATTAACTCAGTCGTCTTCTACAATTATAACTCTGATATTGTTATACTTTTGTTTGGCTAAAAATATTGGAAGACTATCGTCTAATCTATATAACAAACGATGTGGAAACAAAATGCCCATACCCTTGCAGGTAGACAGTTCTAACATCTATGGATGTAAACCAACAGACTAACATTGCCTCATTACGACAAGGTCAACCTTCGGCGTAAAATGTGGTGTTGCACATTAGTGTCCAAAACTTAGGCGTACTAGGAAAAGAGGAAATTGAGTAGACGAAAGATGAGCAGTCACTGGAAATAACCAATAAAATTTCCCTACAAGCAGGAGTTTTGCTGTCTGCATGAGAATGAAGTACTACTAAGCAGCAAATAGTATTACATTATACTGAAAACCTCTGTGTTGTTGCATTGTTAGCAAAGTGTAGTCTCTTGGCGGAACTTACAGTATAATCCTGCGGACACTCCAAATGGTCTCAGAATAGAATTCTGGAAAGCCTCGAAGCAGATCATACACAGACTGCAGTGGCATCGGCATTGATGGCGCCGCAAAGTTTCATCTCAAGCATTTGTGAACGATTGAGGGTCAAAGGAAATGTTCTTCGTGACTCAGCACAATGACGGACAGAACTAAACACAAAGTGAAAATGTGGAAGTCAGTGCTAGTACGCTATGCCGACGTCAAAGAGCGCATTACCTGCAAGTGAGTCAATTGTAATGTGGCAGAATTATTTATCTCTGATAAGTAGTCTGTCATAACATTTGGTCTCATACAGGGCATTCTACTAGTATACCGATATATGTGTGGAACCACCCAACGAAACAGGATCGTATTCAGGGACGAGCGAGCGTAGGGCGTGTGTTTCGAGCAAAACACATGGTGACTATCACTTACTCCGATGATCGAAACGACCTATACAACTTCGTCCACTGGGTTGGCTTGATGTTGAACACTGCGCTGAATAAAGATCTGTCGACGCTGTCGTTTCGACTAAGTCTGCTGCAGAAGACTTGCTGCTTTCGAATGAGACGTGCTTCGGCTTGGCCTACAGTGATTTATGCATACGTATTTATGGTGCTGTGGTGACAGCAATCAAGGAACCTGCACTACAGACGAGTATACAGGGAAAGCGTAATGTCTTAATAGCAACTTATGTATCACGCAGATCTGAATGTCAACTACCGCTCTTTTATCAGGCACTCTGTGTGAGATACTGCTAGTTGATGCATTGTTCTTTGCGACCAACCAACAAACACTGCCATTGTTTTATGGAGTGGCATACAAACCGCACGTAGAGGTTTTCCAAATGAATGTCTGCAGGCTTTCACCACATGCATGTATGGCTACAAGTTTCCAGCGAATGATCGTTCTGAGGCGGTAACTAGATACTCTCCAGTTATTAACAGCATATTTTTAGTTGTTGGTATAATTTTTCATTACCTTAAAACAACTTAATATAGACGCAGATCAGCAGCGTAAATACGCTGCCTTACAAAAAAAAGTGAAACTTCACAGTTTGAGAGGATGTGTGACGTTATTGCAGTGATTACAAAATCTAATCAAATTTCCACAGAACTTGGCAGTATGAGCACACTTATCAGTATGACATTGCGCCCCTCTGGCCCGGATGGATGAACTGATTCACTTGAGAAAGGTATCATTAAGTCACTGTATCATCTCCTTATTTATTTATTTATTTATTGCCAAATTATAGACCTGTTACCTGATGTTTAAAACAGGTCTTACATCTTACAATTTTCTTTTTTCATCTTCTTACAGTTTTCTTTTCATTTGTTTTGTCTACAACATTTACAAAGAATGATACTTTTCAAAATAACAGTAATTTAAGGTTGAAATGTAAATAAAATCTCCTTAGGCAAACTGGTCCACAACGGTTGTAACTTGTCCTTGAGATGGTCCCACATATGTTCTGCTGGGGACAGCACTGGGAATCTTGTTGGCCACGGCAGTACATCAACATCACGCAGACAGTTCATAGAAACACTTGCCATGTGTGGAAGCAGCTCATCCTGTTGAAAAACGGTACCGCAATACTGTCGCATGAGAGGTAATATGTAAGGATGCAGGATGTCCATGACGTACCTCACTGCCGTCAGAGTTCCGTCAATCACTACCAGCCATTGTGAGCTGAATCCATACCCGATGGTTCTGTACAACATGATGTCGGGAGTAAAACCGTTGCTCCTCTCCATAACATTGGCAGGATAGGACTTCTTCCCAGGTCACCACCATACTTGCCAACGATGGTCACCCATGAGAATCGAGAAACTCTATTCATCACTGAACACAATGCGACGCCATTCATCAGCAGTCCATGCTTCCCTGTCACGGCACCAGTCCAAACGCAGCCGTTTGTATTATGATGTTAACGGCATCCGATGCATGGGATGGTGATTATCTCGATCAGCTGCGATGCATGGGATGGTGATTCCCTCGACCAGCTGCAGCTAGTCTCCGGCCAATGGTGCAGAATGACACGAAATGTTGCAGGGAGTCCATCATTTGTTCTCAGATGGCAGGCGCAGATGTGAAGGGGCTACGATGTGCTTGGGTTCCACCTTGTGGTGGTCTGACGTGGTCAATCAGAACCTTGACGACCAATGTGTCTGGCCTCATGTTCCTACCCGCAGTGCAGCGTCATTCCACTGTCACATATGAACGCCCCAAAAATCCGTATATTACACGATTCGACCAGCTGTCCAAATAGAGGCCCATAATGAGGCCCCTTTCAAGCTTTGCCAGATGCCTTTAATACCGTGTACCACGAGTAGGTAGCATCTCCGTGTCCTTCAAAGAAGTCACTCATGATCTAACGCCGTTCATGCCCTTTATATACCCCACTAGGCCTGCTAACGATTCAAAACACAAACATTACTAATGTTACCTGGTGGTTGTTCTCCCTGTCACAGAGAATTGCAATTCTTATCATTTACGTACCAGCCGACGGTGTGTCCATGTACGAAGGTATATTGACATTCTACCATCTCTTCTGGATGCTTCACTTTTTTGTCAGGCTTTGTAGAATACATGCTCCTGCATGTTCAGTTGCAAAGGAACCACAACTTCCACTGAAGTACAAACAAAACAATTACCCAGAGTAGCGAGGAAGAGTCTTGGCACACGAGAGACACCTGTGCCTGTGTCTGCAAAAGACTCACATTAAGGACTCTGACACCACCATAAAAAGGGCTTACAGCCTCCGCAGAAAAAAAATGTGTCTATTGTATTTATGGCGAGGAGATCCCATTTGGGATGTTCGGCCGCCTGATTCAAATCTTTTTATTTGACGACATTTCAGCGACTTGCGTCTCGATGATGACGACGATGAGGACAACACAAACGCTCAGTCCCAAGCGGGGAAAATCCCTTACCCCTCTGGGAATCGAACGTGGCGTCCAGTGATTGAAAGTCAGCAACGCTAATCATAACACCACGAGCTGCTGATAGTCTCCACAGAAAGGACCACCTACGTAGGAAGAGGGCTACATGTGGTATGGTCATATTCGTCAATGACTAGTACTACTATTTGCCTCTCCTCGTCGGCACCGACTTGCAAGGATTAGTTGCAATAGTGTGTGTGCTATGTAAGATGACATGATGCTCCCTCTGCGTGCCTTCTAAAGCGATACAGTTATACAGTTCCTGAGGTTCTCAGGGACCTTACTGCACAGCTCTGCCGTCTGTTCTTTCCTAGTGGAAACTTGAATGCTCTTAATGTGCTACGGGGCTCTAAGACCAGCTGTACCCAGATTTCAGTATGCCTCATTTTAACTACTGAGTGTATTTTATGTTCCCACAAGTGGGCAGAGGTTGTTTTACCGGCTGCTCTGTCCTCTATTTTAGCTGCCAATGAGACGAATGTGGTATGACTTTTAAGATTTTGTGAGATGTCTGACTTTCTCCGTAAACTATTGGAGAGATTTTGGTGTGTTAACAGGGTGACTAGCTCATCCTGATTTTATTTAAGTGACACCCATAACAGTTTCCTTCAGTTTTGTAAATTTTACCGCTTACTTTATTTAGAATTTTAATAGCACATTTGAAAATTGTAGAAGTTGAAAATTTTATGTTCTTCACAATTAGGTATACCTGGGTAGGTAAATATAAGTGAAAATGGGAGAGAGTGATTGTAATTTTAAGTGAAATTATAATTTAGGCATTTTTACGTAGTTTGGAACTTTTTAATCGTACTCTTTTTAGACTATTTTGAAAAGGATACTATTAGCCTCGCTACTGAGCGCCCTAAACCCATGAACACACGCACACGTGCACACGAGTACACACTTTATCTAGTTTACCAAAATCGTTCTAGGATCTGTTTACCTTCCTTTATTTCCTTTTCTGTCCATTCAGTCTCTGACCTCAACTGGAAATACAAAAACTTGTTAACCGTTTCTAGGACAACATTTTTAAATTGCACAGTTTTAATTTGTTGACTATACGTTACTTTAGTCTTAGCTTTACTTATTTTCGGTATACTTTTAAACTTGAGCTGTTAAACATATCCTTTCGTTGCTGATGTTTCTATGCAGTAAAGGCATATAGTATAACGTCATAAGACAAACGGAGCTGTGTGAGATCATTTCTTTCATACACATTACTTCTCAGTTTCCAGAGTTCAGTGATTTGAAACCTTCCTGTAAGGCTGCTCATTCTTTCCCGAATTTCTCACTAATCTGATGAAGTCTAATAAAAGCTTAGCATTCATATAGAGGTCGAACCACAACTCCACCGACGAACTCTTAGGGCTCCGGAAGCTCGTTACAGAGTAATAATGTAATCATGATTTACTCGGTTTGTTACCGCAATCACCATTTTTTCTATGGAAATACCTTCACAACAGTGAAGAAGCCTGTACTATGTAGTGACTAAAATGTACAACAAACAGCACACAGCGCAGAGTAATTCAACAACACTCAGACGAAACACATACACTCATACCAAAGCGTGTTCAATCTCTTCTGTCAGTCTACAATACAGTACATAACAAATATACGAGTGTTCCCTTCCGGGGATGTCCGCAGCTCGTGGTCGTGGGGTAGCGTTCTCGCTTCCCACACCCGGGTTCCCGGGTTCGATTCCCGGCGGGGTCACGGATTTTCTCTGCCTCGTGATGACTGGGTGTTGTGTGCTGTCCTTAGGTTAGTGAGTTTTAAGTAGTTCTAGGGGACTGATGACCATAGATGTTAAGTCCCATAGTGCTCAGAGCTATTTTTGAACCTTCCAGGTATTGTTGAAAAGTTCGATCACAATGATCACGGAAAACTGTACAGCGATGCACCGTGGACTGTCCTACATGCTCAAGTATTCCAGGAGTTTGGCGTACTACTTCGGCGGCAGCAGTAATACTAGCGATCATGTCTGAGCGTGGATCGACCGGAGATTCATAAATTAGTTCCTTCACACGCCGCCAGACGTCCATTGGTGTCATGTCCAGTGACCGAGCTGGCCATGGAGCAGGTCCATTCCGACAAATCCATTGTCATCCAAACAAAATGCAGTAACTCTCTAACGAGCCACTTGAGAACATGGGTACCTGAACCAAAATACTCAAAAGGTATACCCAAAAAACCTCTGAAAGTCTGTAGCTGGAGTTATGGTTCTCACCATATACATATAAAATACTGAAATGGATTTTTCTCTGCGTCTAATAGTCTTTCCGCAGTTGCATCACGTAATGCGCTACCCTGGTTTTTCTGCACGGTCGTAACTGCACTGTGAAGTGGACTACGGCTGTCACTACTGACTATCCATTTTGTGTCCACGCGTCGACACTCCAGTACCTGACTTGCTGTCCAGGGGAAGATAAATATTAATGGCTTGCTTATGCCACGCGTACTTAAAAGTGCCTACCTAAGAACATACTACTTATAGTAGCTATAATTATTAGTCTCCGAATGAAATAAATACTGATACAATGTTGTTCAGTACACTGTCCTCGTCAGCAGTAGACATATCTGCACTTATAGCCTTAACACCCCGAGAGAAACAAATCGTAACAGCAAGAAGGAGTTGTGCGACATTTACGAAAGTTGGTAGGCGTGTTTCTACATCTGAAAAAATGACATCTATTCAGATTTCCCTCCAGTCGCGCTTTTTATCGCCACTATGACAATGCAACTCAGGTTTACCTTAAATACACGCTATAACGGTCGTGAGCGTTAGTTGCCTTCGAGATTGGACGTGGTGAGTTGATGTTAGTCAAGAATGTCTTTGAGGTGACAATGACGCCATTATCAAAATCTCAGTGAGATACAAACAGGTCTTGTAATAGGGCTACGAGAAGCTGCCTGGTTCTACTGCGATTCTGCATATATGGCAGCGTTATAGCAACTGTACGTGATTGCTAGCAGCAGTGGTTACGAGGATTGTACGGTCACAAGAAGACCGGACTCCGGACGGCCACGTGGTACTACGAGAGAGAAGACCATCGTGTTCGGCGTACAGCTCCAGCAAATCGTAGTGCAACAGCAATTTGGGCAGCAGTTGGCACCACAGTAACACAAAAAACTTTTACAAATCGGTTAATTCATGGACAGCTCCGAGCCAGACGTAGTGAAGTACGCATTCCACTGACCCCAAACCATCACCATTTGCAACTTCAGTGGTGTCAAGTGAGAGCTCATTGTAGGGCAGGGTCTGTTGTGTTTTCGGATGAGAGCCAGTTCTACCACAGTGCCAGTGACGGCCGTGCGTTGTTAGAAGGAGGCCAGCTGAGGGCCTGCAGCCAAAAAATGTTCAAATGTGTGTGAATTCTAAAGGACCAAACTGCTTAGGTCATCGGTCCCTAGACTTACACGCTACTTTAACTAAATTATACTGAGAACAACACACACACCCATCCCCGAGGGAGGACTCGAACCTCCGGCGGGAGGGGCCGCGCAGTCCGCGACATGACGTCTCAAACCCTGAGGCCACGCCGCGTGGCGCCTGCAGCCAACCTATGTAAGATTTCGTATGACATCAAGAGCACTCCCATGGTTTTCCCACATACCCTGACTGCAAATTTTTTGGTCGATCTTGTGATTCGACCAGTTACGCTGCCATTAATGAACAGCATTCCAGGGGATGTTTTCCAACAGAATAACGATCGCCCACTACCGATGGTGTAGCCGAGCATGCTCTACAGAGTGTCGACATGTCGCCTTGGCTTGCTCGATCACCAGATCTGTCTCCAGTCGAGCACGCACGGGACATCATCGGACGACAATTCCAGCTTCATCCACGAACAGAATTAGGCGTCCCTGTATTGATCGACCAAGAGCGACAGGCATGAAACTCCATCGCACAAACCGACATTCGGCACCTGTATAGCACAATGCATGCACGTTTGCATGCTTGCAATCAATATTCTGGCGGTTACACCGGTTATTAATGTACCAACATTTCACACTTGCAGTGGCTTAGCCGGCCGCGGTGGTCGAGCGGTTCTAGGCGCCTCAGTCCGGAACCGCGCGTCTGCTACGGTCGCAGGCTCGAATCCTGCCTCGGGCATGGATGTGTGTGACGTCCTTAGGTTAGTTAGGTTTAAGCAGTTCTAAGCTCTAGGGGACTGGTGACGTCAGATGTTGAGTCCCATAGCGCTCAGACCCATCTGAACAATTTGAGCAATGGCTTACTTCGTGCCTACATTAATCTGTGATCTTTCAATGTTAATCACTTACATACCTAACCTAGACAAATGTATTCCAGAAATTTCTTTACTCTACATTAATTACATTTTTGTGTTACGATTTTTTTCCCATCAGTGTATGTACCGGGTGTCTCTCCTAAGAGTCGTCAAGCATATTTTTTCTGGAATGAGATTTTCACTCTGCAGCGGAGTGTGCGCTGATATGAAACTTCCTGGCAGATTAAAACGGTGTGCCCGACCGAGACTCGAACTCGGGACCATTGCCTTTCGCGGGCAAGTGCTCTACCATCTGAGCGACCGAAGCACGACTCACGCCCGGTACTCACAGCCTTACTTCTGCCAGTATCTCGTCTCCTACATTCCAAACTTTACAGAAGCTCTCCTGCGAACCATGCAGAACTAGCACTCCTGAAAGAAAGGATATTGCGGAGACATGGCTTAGCCACAGCATGGTTCGCAAGAGAGCTTCTGTAAATTTTGGAATGTAGGAGACGAGATACTGGCAGAAGTAAGGCTGTGAGTACCGGGCGTGAGTCGTGCTTCGGTAGCTCAGATGCTAGAGCACTTGCCCGCGAAAGGCAAAGGTCCCGAGTTCGAGTCTCGGTCGGGCACGCAGTTTTAATCTGCCAGGAAGTTTCATGTCAGCGCACACTCCGCTGCAGAGTGAAAATCTCATTCTGGAAACATCCCCCAGGCTGTGGCGAAGCCATGTCTCCGCAATATCCTTTCTTTCAGGAGTGCTAGTTCTGCATGGTTCGCAGGAGAGCTTCTGTAAAGTTTGGAATGTAGGAGACGAGATACTGGCAGAAGTAAGGCTGTGAGTACCGGGCGTGAGTCGTGCTTAGGTAGCTCAGATGGTAGAGCACTTGCCCGCGAAAGGCAAAGGTCCCGAGTTCGAGTCTCGGTCGGGCACACAGTTTTAATCTGCCAGGAAGTTTCATATTTTTTCTGGTATTTCGGGAGGAATTTGCGGTTTCGTTTTTGCGGTGTGTAGCAGGATTCGGCCCAAACAAATACTACTCATTACATGTTTAATGTCATACTCAGTGTTAACGGCAAGCGACGGTTTGTTTCCCGTAACAAGCGAAATGATTTTTAAAGTTGAATTTTACGTACCCATTCCACAGAGTGGTCCCAAAGTAGTCTAGCTCGACATTCGTTTTATTTGCATGTATTAAAAGGGACTGTGAAACTGGAGTATTAACAGTACTCCAGCGGCGTCAAGCGTGTACCCTGCCCCGCGCTGTCTTCTACCGACATGCTGAAGTGCTACTCAGTCGCTGGTGCAGTTCCGGTTATTCTTCCCGTTTTACTCTTCCTGTTAATACATATCAATTAAACTAGTGTCGCACCAGGCTAATCTGGGACCACTCTATCGAATGGGCACGTAAAATTCAGCTTTTAAAAATAATTTTGTTCGTAATGGGGTAGGAGATATGATACTGCGTGAAGAGTTTGACAGAGCACTGAAAGACCTAAGTCGAATCAAGGCCCCGGGAGTAGACAACATTCCATTAGAACCACTGACAGCGGTAGGAGAGCCAGGTCTAACAAAACTCTACCATCTAGTGAGCAAGATGTATGAGACAGGCGAAATACCCTCAGATTTCAGGAAGAATATAATAATTCCAATCCCAAAGAAAGCAGGTGTTGACAGATTTGAAAATTACCGAACTATCAGTTTAATAAGTCACAGCTGCAAAATACTAACACGAATTCTTTACTGACGAATGGAAAAACTGGTAGAAGCCGACCTCGGGGAAGACCAGTTTGGATTGTGTAGAAATGTTGGAACACGTGGGGCAGTACTGACCCTACGACTTATCGTAGAAAATAGATTAAGGAAAGGCAAACCTACGTTTCGAGCATCTGTAGACTTAGAGAAAGCTTTTGACAATGTTGACTGGAATACTCTCTTTCAAATTCTGAAGGTGGCGCGGGTAAAATAAAGCGAGTGAAAGGCTATTTACAATTTGTACAGAAACCAGATGGCAGTTATTAGAGTCGAGGGGCATGAAAGGGAAGCAGTGTTTGGGAAGGGAGTGAGACAGGGCTGTAGCCTCTCCCCGATGTTATTCAATCTGTATATTGAGCAAGCAGTAAAGGAAACAAAAGAAAAATTCGCGGTAGGTATTAAAATCCATGGAGAAGAAATAAAAACTTTGGGGTTCACCGATTACATTGCAATTCTGTCAGAGACAGCAAAGGACATGGAAGAGCAACTGCACGGAATGGACAGCGTCTTGAAAGAAGGATATAAGATGAACATCAACAAGAGCAAAACGAGGATCATGGAATGTACTCGAATTAAATCGGGTGATGCTGCGGGAATTAGATTAATAAATGAGTTTTGCTATTTGGGGAGCAAAATAACTGATGATGGTCGAAGTAGAGAGGACATAAAATGTAGACTGGCAATGGCAAGGAAAGCGTTTCTGAAGAAGAGAAATTTGTTAACATCGAGTATTGATTTAAGTGTCAGGAAGTCGTTTCTGAAAGTATTTGTATGGAATGTGACCATGTATGGAAGTGAAACGTGGACGATAAATAGTTCAGACAAGAAGAGAATAGAAGCTTTCGAAATGTGGTGCTACAGAAGAATGCTGAAGATTAGATGGGTAGATCACATAACTAATGAGGAGGTATTGAATAAAATTGGGGAGAAGAGAAGTTTGTGGTACAACTTGACTAGAAGAAGGGATCGGTTGGTAGGACATGTTCTGAGGCATCAAGGGATCACCAATTTAGTACTGGAGGGCAGCGTGGAGGGTAAAAATCGTAGAGGGAGACCAAGAGATGAATACACTAAACAGATACAGAAGGGTGTAGGTTGCAGTAGGTACTGGGAGATGAAGAAGGTTGCACAGGATAGAGTAGCATGGAGAGCTGCATCAAACCAGTCTCAGGACTGAAGACCACAACAACAACAACAAGCACACTGCAGTCCCCGGGATATTACAAAAGAGGGGACATGATTCTTAGAGCAGTGTGTGATCACCATGGGCAGCAGTGCATGCTCTGTAACGTGTTCCCATGCTGACCGCAAAGTTGGTAAGAGTTTTTGTGGTAGGGCGTTCCATCCCCCCCCCCTACGCCCCTCCTCCCCCTCCTCCTCCCCCCCCTTCCCCAGCGCGGTTGACAACTACTGGGTGGTCGCTGGTGAAGGTGGACGTGCTGTGAAACACGTCTCACCGACGCACCCCACACGTTCTGGATGGCATTTAAGGCTGAGGAACGAGCAGGCCAGCTCATTCGCCGAATATCCTTTCCATTCAAGAGCTCCTCCACCTGCGATAGGGCCGCGCATTCTCATTCATAAAACTGAATTCAGGATCGTATGCATCCCTGAAAGGACGCTTTTATGGAAGAAGTACAGTGTGAAAATAACGATAACTGGTGGGTGTAATGTATCCAAAGATATGGAAGTCAGTACACCGGTGCAACATTATGCCTCCCCACACCATTACACCTGCACTTCCAAAACGATGGTGATCGACAATGTTAATGGTTGCATTACGTACCCTCATATGGCAAGACGCGGGAGCACGTGATTAAACAAAATATATAAAGTCTTCACATTCCATGCATCTTGCAAGGCTCACCAAATGGAGAACGATAAGAAGCAAGGGTAGGTCGCTTTTCCTAGAAGCTGAACAAAATATTCTCATTTTCTCAGTTGGGATATCGCTTAGATTGTGAGAGACACGAAGAAAGAAATAAGAGATATCTGTCATTGTCAACAAAAATGAATTAGAAAACCAAATACTGACATTGCAGCAACCCTGAGTAGAGAAACAAAAGATAATCATGTAAAGGATAAATAACCGAGCTGTCCAACTTCGTCATCTTCACGTCCTTCGATTCCCGATTACTGACATTCCACTACTGAGATGGCTGAATGAGCACGTCCCGGAAAACAGAAAATCTTCACTTCCTGGAATAAGCTGCACAGCCTGTACTGGAAAATATCTTGTTCTTGGACGTCCGACACTTTGCCGTCCAGTGGGCTTGTATTTATTTCGCTTCTAGGCAGATGATATTGCTGCACTCTTTCTAAATGGTTGCACCAGTTGACTTTGTATTTATTTTCATTTTGCTTTCCAAATCGTTGCTGACGTAATTTTCTTGCTGTCTTTCTTCAGAAGTATCCGCGCCTTGCTTCCATATAATATTACCGTTAACGCCATTGTTTTATAAAGTGTTAGTGTAATTTCCTTTCTGGTTTTATATTTCATAGTTCTATGAATTGTTTCAGACATATGTTTAAGTCTGCAAATCTATTATTCTTGATATTTCACATTTAAGGTAGTTAAAGGCAGATATCTGCTCCAATATTTTGCCATTTATCTCAGTTTTGGATCTTAACGTGTTATTATCAAGGAATCGAACGCCCGTTTCTCGACCTCCGTTGTCGGATGGAGAACTGTAAGGCCTTAATATTCTAGGCGTGCACTACATGCAGGAAGTGGCTGTTAGGATAGTGGAGTACGTGTGGCGCGCATATGTTTTCTTTTTTAGGTTAGAGGAACCTCCCTACCCCTCTTGCGATTAGTGACAATATGCCAGCCGAAATCGAAAATATATCAGCCACATTATTTTCTCACAGAATCTTGGATCGTCCCCCAGGATCATCCATGATAAGGTCCTTGAATTAGTATGGTTTATCAAAGGTACTAATGTCCAGATAGTATTAGTAACAAAAAGTTGGTTGTAACCGGAAGTGAACAGCTACGAAATCCTGAGTTGACATTGGAATATTTATTGTAAGGATAGCTTAGACGCCAATGGAGGCGGCGTATTTATTGCAATGAGGAATTCGAAAATATCTACTCAGGTAATTACGGATTCCGAATATGAAATACTATGAATGAAGTCAAGCATCAATGATGGGTCAAATACGATAATCGGGTGCTTTAATAGACTGCCTGCATCAAGAGCCATAGTGGCAGGGCGCTGGTTGCAAAATTGCGTGAGTAAGTTTTCTGATCACACTACTGTAACAGGAGGAGACTTCAATTTGCCAGTATAGAATGGGAGAATCATGCAATAAAAACTGGTGCCAGAGACAGGGATTCGTGTGGCACTATTCTAAATGTCTTGTCCGAGAATTTTTCGAGCAGATAGATAGAGAAACAATTCGTGATAGTAACGTCTCAGACATCCTAGCAAAACACATACCTGAACTTTTCGAACCAACTACCGTAGAGCAGGGCATCAGTGATCATAAAGCTGTGATGACATGAATGACTACGGATGTTATAAGGACTGTTAGTAAAGGCAGGAAAATATTTTTGCTTAGTAAGTGTGACGGGATAAAACTTGTTGAGTATTTGAGTAGCCAACATCAGGATCAAATATTCAATGATGAGGACCAAGATGTGGAGCACAAATGGATAAAATTCAAGAGCCTTGTTCGGTACCCATTAGACAAATACGTTCCGTGCAAGGTTTTAAGGTATGGGAAAGACACAACGGGGTGTAACAGCCGTGTTAGAAGACTGCTACGTAAATAAGGAGTGATTTCAGAGAAGCCAAAACCGACATCTACATCTACATCTACATGGAAACTCTGCAACTCACATTTAAGCGCCTGGCAGAGGGTTCATCGAACCACCTTCACAATTCTCTATTATTTAAATCTCGTATAGCGCAGGGAAAGAACGAACACCTATATCTTTCCGTACGAGCTGTGATTTCCCTTATTTTATCGTGGTGATCGTTTCTCCCTATGTAAGTCGGTGTCAACAAAATATTTTTGCATTCGGAGGAGAAAGTTGGTGATAGAAATTTCGTGAGAAGATTCCGTCGCAACGAAAAGCGCCTTTCTTTTAATGATGTCCAGCCCAAATCCTGTGTCATTTCTGTGACAATCTCTCCCATATTCGCGATAATACAAAACGTGCTGCCCTCCTTTGAACTTTTTAGATGTACTCTGTCAGTCCTATCTGGTAAGGATCCCACACCCCGTAGCAGTATTCTAAAAGAGGACGGACAAGCGTAGTGTAGGCAGTCTCCTTAGTAGATTTGTTACATTTTCTAACTGTCCTGCCAATAAAACACAGTGTTTGGTTAGCCTTCCCCACAACATTTTCTGCGTATTCCTTCCCATTTAAGTTGTTCGTAATTGTAATACCTAGGTATTTAGTTGAATTTACGGCTTTTAGACTAGACCGATTTATCGTGTAACTGAAGTTTAACGAATTCCTTTTAGCACTCATGTGGATGACGTCACACATTTCGTTATTTACGGTAAACTTCCAATTTTCTCACTATTCACTTATCTTTTCTAAATCGTTTTGCAATATGTTTTGATCTTCTGATGACTTTATTAGTCGATAAACGACAGCGTCATCTAGAAACAACCTACGGCGGCTGCTTAGATTGTCTCCCAAATCGTTTATATAGATAAGGAACAGCAAAGGGCCTATAACATTACCTTGGGGAACGCTAGAAATCACTTCTGTTTCACTCAATGATTCTCCGTCAATTACTATGAACTGTGTGACCTCTCTGACAGGGAATCACAAATCCAGTCACATAACTGAGACTATATTCCATAAGCACGCAATTTCACTACAAGCCGCTTGTATGGTAAAGTGTCAAAAGCCTTTCGAAAATCCAGAAACACGGAATCGACCTGAAATCCCTTGTCAATAGCACTCAACGCTTCATGTGAATAAAGAACCAGTTGTGTTTCAGAGGAACGATGTTTTCTAAACCCATGTTGACTGTGTGTCAATAGACAGTTTTCTTCGAGGTAATTCATAATGTTTGAACACAATATATGTTCCAAAATCTTGCTGCATATCGACGTTAACGATATGGGCCTGTAATTTAGTGGATTACTCCTACTATCTTCCTTGAATATTGGTGTGACCTGTGCAACTTTCCAGTCTTTGGGTATGGATCTTTCGTCGAGCGAACGGTTGTATATGATTGTTAAGTATGGAGCTAATGCATCAGCATATTCCGAAAGGAACCTAATTGGTATGGAGTCTGGACCAGAAGACTTTCCTTCATTAAGTGATTTAAGTTGCTTCACTACTCTGAGGATATTTACTTCTACGTTACTCATGTTGGCGGATATTCTCTATTCGAATTCTGGAATATTTACTTCGTCTTCTTTTGTGAAGGCACTTAGAAAGGCTGTGTTTAGTAACTCTGCTTTGGCAGCATTGTCTCCGATAGTATCTCCATTGCTATCGCGCAGAGAAGGCATTGATTGTTTCTTGCCGCTAACATACTTCACATACGACCAGGATCTCTTTGGATTGTCTGTCAGGTTTCGAGACAAAGTTTCGCTGTGGAAACTGTTATAAGCATCTCGCATTGAAGTCTGCGCTAAATTTCGAGCTTCTGTAAAAGATTGCCAATCTTGGGGTTTTTGTGTCTGTTTTAATTTGGCATGTTTGTTTCATTGTTTCTACAACAGTATTCTAACCCGTTTTGTGTACCAAGGAGGATCAGCTCTGTCGTTTGTTAATTTATTTGGTATAAATCTCTCAATTGCTGCCGATACTATTTCTTCGAATTCAAGCCACATCTTGTCTACATTTATATTATAAATTTGGAATGAGTGGAGATTGTCTCTCAGTAAGACGTCAAGTGAATTTTTATCTGCTTTTTCGAATAGGTGTATTTTTTCACTTATTTTTGGAGGATTTGGGGATTACAATATTCAGTCTCGGTACGACAACCCTGTATCGGTTTTGATGCTCTTTATTAACTCAGGATTATTTATCGCTAAGAGGTCAAGTGTGTATTCATAACAGTTTACTATTCGCGTGGGCTCATGAACTAACTGCTCGAAATAATTTTCACAGAATGCATTTAGCACAATTTAGGATGATACTTTATGCGTACCTCCGGAATCAAACATGTATTTTCGCCAACATTTCGAGGATAAATTAAAGTCACCACCAACTATTATCGTATGAGTCGGTTACGTGTTTGAAATCAAACTCAAGTTTTCTTTGAACCTTTCAGCAACTGTATAATCTGAATTGGGAGGTCGGTAAAAGGATCCTATTATTATTTTATTCCGGTTGCCAGCAATGACCTCTGCCCATACTAACTCACAGGAAATATCTACTTCAATTTCGCGACAAGTTAAACTACTTCTAACAGCAACAAACACGCCACCGCCAACCGTGTTTAGCCTATCCTTTGGAACACCGTTAGGTTCTTCGCAAAAATTTCGGCTGAGCTTATATCCGGCTTTAGCCAGCTTTCAGTGCCTGTAACGATTTGAGCATCAGTACTTTCTATTAGCGCTTGGAGCTCTGGTACTTTTACCAACACAGCTACGACAATTTGCAGCTGTTATAGCAATGGTTCTTATATCTACGTTCTTCCTGTGTTCGGACTGCACCCTTTGTGACTGAAGCCCTTCTTGTGTTTTCCCGAGGCCCTTTATCCTAAAAATCCGCCCAGTTCACTCCACACAACCCCTGCTACTTGTGTAGCCGCCTCCTGCATGTAGTGGACACCTGACTTATTCAGCGGAACCCGAAACCCAACCACCCTTTGGCGCGAGTCGAGGAATCTGCAGCCTACACAATCGCAGGACCGTCTGAACCTCTGATTCAGACCCTCCACTCGGCTCTGTACCAGAGGTTCGCAAACGGTCCTGTCGCTTGTGCTGCAAATGGTCAGCTCTGCTTTCATCTTCCAAGTAAGACTGGCAGGCTTTACCACTTCTGTTAGCCGCTCGAAACCAGAGAGAATCTCTCCTGATCCAAAGTCACACACATCATTGGTACCCACGTGAGCAACCACCTGCAGTTAGCTGCACCCTGTGCTCTTCATGGCATCCGAGAGGACCCTTTCCACATCTGGAGTGACTCCAGCCGGTACGCACACGGAGTGCACATTGGTTTTCTTTCCTTTCTTGTCAGCCATGTCCCTAAGGGGCCCCATAACGCGCCTAGCTGACAGATAAACGCTGAAGCGAAAATGAACGTAAGGAGAGCAATAAGAGAAGCGTTCAGTGACTCTGAAAATAAAATTTTGACAACCATTCCGAGTAAAAACCGTAAGTAGTTTTGTTCTTAAGTAAAATCAGTAAGCAATTCGAAATCATCAATTCAGTCACTCAGTGACCATACTGGCACCTAAACGGAAGATGTCAAAGAAAAGACCGAAGGACTGAAAAATGTCTTCCGATATGACATGTGGACCAGATGACATGCCTCTAAGGATTCTACAGAGATTATGCGAAAGAACTTTCTCCCCTTATAGAAGTAATTTTTCGTAGCTCGCTGGAGCGACGAAGGATACCTAGCTAAAGCAAACAACCGCAGATCATTCCCGTTTCCAAGAAGGATCGTAGGACAGATGCACGTAATTATAGGCCTTTATCACTGAGTCAGCCCGTTGTAGAATTAAGTTTTATACTCTCGTATTATGACGTTACTGAAGAGCGAAAATTTTCTCTGTAAAAATGAGCACGGGTTCCACAAACGGAGATCTTGCGAACGTCATCTGACACCGTCTCTCCATGAGAGCCTCAGCGCTATAGACATCGACGCTCAGGTTGATGCCGTGCTCCTTGACTTTAGGAAGGCCATTGACACAGTGCTGTAATGCCATTTAGTGAAAACATACTAACTTCCCGAGTATAGGGTCAGATTTGCGACTGGGTTCAAGACTTTCTTGCCGGCAGACTCAACATGACGCTCTTAACGGAACAAACTTCACAGATGTAAAGATCATTTTAGAAGTAGCCCAAGTAACTGTGATAGGAGCGTTACTGATTGCAATACATATAACCACTCTAGTGTGCAACATCGGAAGCTCTTTAATACTGTACGCAGATGATGCGGCTGTTGATAAGAAGGTAGCACCACCAGAAGACTGTAGCGACTTAAAATAAGACCTGTAGAGGATTAATGATTGGCGCGGAAACTGACAGTTGGCCCTGAATGTGCGCATACACAGGGGATAAACCTACTACTGTACAATTACACTATTGATTAAAAATTGCTAGAAGCAGTAACAACCGTAATATATCTTGAAGTAACTATCCGCAGCCACCTCAAATGGAATGGCCACACAAAACAAAAAGTAGGAAAAGCAAATGACAGACTGGGATTCACAGGAAGAATATTAAGTTAATATAATTATATCAAGTTTATATAATTAATCCACGCAAGAATTGCCATACAAAACACTCCTTCGATCGATTATTGAGTATTACCCTTCAGTCTGGGACCCTTACCTGGTTTGATTAATAAGAGATAAGCAAGATCCAACGAAGGGTGGCGCGTTTCGGCACGGGATCGTTTAGTCGGCGCGAGAGCATTACAGAAATTCTCAACGAACACCAGTGTCCAGACGCTACAAGAGATCGTTGTGCATCAGAGAGAGGCTTACAATTGAAGTTACGAGAGAGTATGTTCCTAAAGAGTCGGACAACATATTATTTACTCTGATATTCGTCTCGCGAAAATTCGAGGAATTAGAGGTAATACAGAGGTTTACCTACAATCATTCTTCCATGCGCCATTCCCGAATGGAACAGGGGAGGGGAAGCTAGTTAGAGGCACCAGAAGCAGCCTCTGCCTCACGTCGTCAGGTAGTTTGCCGAGTATAGTTGTAGATGTAGAAACGCCATTACTTTTGATTTAATTAGATAGAAAGGTGTTCGGAAACTCCCATTACAAGTTTCGAGGACGTATAGAGGTGAGTGAGTACATAATATTTTTTTAATAATGTTGAATACCTTTTCCTTTCTACGACGGTTTCAGATGTTTAACGTATCTACTTCTGCTTGAGGAATCGAATTAGGCGTGACGCAGTACACTAATTAGCAAGAATTTGGAAGGAAACATAACGAAACATCCATTTATTACTTAAGCACATTCGTATGTATTAAGACTTAAACGTTACGTGCTTACATTATTCCAGAACATAAAATAACTCAGCATACTGTTCGTACAGAACGGTACTGATGCACTACAAGAGCGACTCGATGTGGCGACTATCAACGTTGTTACAGACATTGTACCTACGAAGAATATTCTGGTACACTCTCTCCATCCCACCTGGCGTGTCTTCAATTTCTAGTGCAGCAGACGTGGATTTTTACACATTTGAACTGACACTATCGTAGAACGGTAAAGGTACTTTTCCGGATATGGGTTCCTATTCGAAATATTATGTACTCACTCAACCCTCCAGATCCTAGAAGTTTTGTAACGAAAATTTCCGAACACCCTGTATTATCAGCCCATATTCTCCTGCCACATTTCTTAAGATGTATAGTCCCCTTTCTAAATTATCTTCTGTCTGTTGGACAATAGAAACACCGTTTCCATATAAAATACTGCTTAATCTGTACTGTCGTGTGATCTTTAGTCACACCTTATTGCAAACATGACGTTTTTCGATGGCCATGCCATGATGATAATTGTGCAAATGGGTGGACGAGGAGCGCTACAGCGGAATTCATATACTGTAAATGCAAGACGACACTTCACCGCGTTCTCGTAAGCTTGGCAACCAAATACACGTTTGATGCGCATGCTGGAAATGCAGTTCCGAACGTAAACACCATGTTATCCATGTGACGATGAAGGCATAACTGTCAAAACGAGTAGTGGGTGTAATGAAATGCGACTGACCCAGAACATTGTAGATATCTGTTATTTATAAGTCAGTAGCGGCCTTCACAAAGCAGTCTGTTGTAAACGAAGTAATATAAATACGTTCGCTTATTTACAGGAAACTGAATGAAGTAAAGAAATAACGTGCAGGTGGCGCGCTGAGCGGCAGGAGAGATTGTCTTCTGTGCCGGTCCGTTCCTGCAGGAATCCGAAGCCGCGAGGGATGCGGGTGGCGACCTATAGCTGGAGACGGAGGTGGAGGCGGAGGCGTAGGCGCTTTGTGTGCACACAGCACACACCACACACTGCACACGGCCGCGCTGCCACGTCTCCGCCACACACGCCTTTGGGGACCGCCGCCAGCTCTTGCCATCCCCACCTCTTCGGGCACCGGAATTCTTTACTACGGCGGTGTGGACTCGCCAAACCGAAGAGCTGGAGGAGGTGTGCTTGCGATTAACTTTCCGTCCACGTCTAGAAGTTAGAGACGGAGCCGTGATCAACAGGGAAACGGTGGTGATCGAAGATGAACAAAGTTGTTTTTGAGGAACCTTTCCTGTATTTACCTACAGTAACTTACAAGAAACCGCGAAAAACCAAACTGCAATGGTTCGATCGGGAAATGAACAGTGCTTCTTTCAAAAGTACAGTGTGTTAACCACAGGGTAAAATCGTTAGATGCTTCATTGGAGAGGCTGCAACGCAACAATTTAATGGCAGTGGCAAGAGCAAAATTTTGTACAGTGATTTGGGATTGCAAAACAGCGAGTATCATTCGTTGGTCACACCATAACAAGGAAGTATGGAACGGTAGGGTTTAACGTTCCACAGATATTACGATCATTAGAGGCGGAGCCCTAGCTAAGATAGGTTGAAAAATCGAGTGCAGCTTTATCCGAGGCACCATGGTCTACTGGTTAGCGTCGGTGGCCGTAGATCGTGGGGCACCTGCTTCGATTCCCAGGCCAGTCAGAGATTTTTTCGCCGAGGACTGGCGCCACATGGAAATCATTCAATTTGTTTTTGAATACTTGCGGTTTATCATTCAGTTTTTTTTAAATTCTGCTGAAGCCTATTGAAATGAAAACTGCTGAATATACTATTTCCATTTACTGTTCGTTGAATGAATGTTGCAGTTCTTCCATATGAGTCCATGTTCTCGACAACAAATTCCCTGCCGGCCGGCGTGAGGCCCTTCAGTCTGGAACCGCGCGACCGCTACGGTCGCAGGTTCGAATCCTGTCTGGATGGATGTGTGTGATGTTCTTAGGTTAGTTAGGTTTAAGTAGTTCTAACTTCTAGGGGACTGATGATCTCAGATGTTAAGTCCCATAGTGCTCAGAGCCATTTGAACACATTCCCTGATGGAATATATGTACAGGAATGACAGACTTAGAGCACTATGCAGACGCTGTTTATGAGATTACTACTAACACGTTCACAATCAACGTAAAACCTGTATGATTTACTATCACAAAGGAACGTAGTAAATGAGCTGTTTTCTCGTAAATCTGCGGATATTCTTAGTTTTATCGTTGTTCTTGGTAACGTGGAGGATGATTGAATAGCTCGATATATCGGCGCCACCTGTCTGTATATGTGCGTCTATAGGTGAGATCCCGAAGTACCTGAGAAATTTATTGAAAAAGCAATGCTAAGTGCCTTCTGCCCCGTCAGTCCAAAAAGTTTCGACACTAATTAATAAGAGATAGGAAAGTTAAGGTGGTGGTTTGAATGCCTCATGTGTTGTACATAGTATCCCCCCACTTGAGTACAACGCACAGAACGTCCTTACATCCGTGTAAAACTCTCAGAAAACTCCTTCTTTGGGATGTTGTTCAACTTGTGCGTCACATTAGCACGTTCTTCGATCTTGGTGAACCATCACAGATAGGTTCGCACTGATAACACAAAGTATCATCATCCGTGATGATTTTTTCTAGAAAGGAATTGTCTGCGTTTTTCATTTCTATCAAGTCAGAGCAGGGATCCACACGTCGTTGTTTTTGTTCTGAAGTTAAGAAGTTAAGGAATGCGGGACAAACTCTGCACACAATTTTCTCTTCAAAACGTTCTAGAGAACGTCTTGAATACTTATTTGGTGATGTTCAGTTCGTTGCTCTATTGGCCTATGTATCACAACAACTTTGACACAACACTGCGGCGCGTTCACTGCTTAACACTGCTCACAGCTGATTGGTTGAATGCACGTCTGTTGTTTACAGTTGTTAGTACAAGCTGCCACTGTAATTATTAGGCTGACATCACTTATGCTCCAGGAACAAAATCAGTCTCGAAACTTTGTGGATGGGCAGTTTATGTTTCATTTAGCTGGAGCTCGAGTAATAGTGGAATGCCTGCTTACCTACATCGATAGTGTAATTAACATAATCTGGTCTCGTCGGGCTCTATTTGACAGCGTGTAAGCAGCTGCGAAGTGTACAAATATTTCGACTTACCATTGAAAGCACTTAGTCGGCATTTTGTAATAGCTTTGTACGATGCGTTGAACGTTTCACTTTTTTACATTTTACTTTTCTCTAGTATAGATTTTTCAAATTATCTGTAGCACTTTGACGAGAACGGAACGAACTTGCCTTTCTTTGAATGTCCGCTGCTTAGGGTTTTCTCCCGCCTGCCAAACACGACTGACTTCATTTACTCCGCTCTTCTTTGTATGTACTCGATATCTCTTGTTAAGCTGATCTGGTACCGGCTCTATAGAGCAGTGTTCAAGTGTAAGCTGTAAAAATGTTTTGTAAACAAACTACAGTTTCCAGTATACTAGCAATGAATTGTGACCTGCCTTTTTGCTTTACCTGCAACTGAGCCTATGTGGTCACATCACTTTATGTTTCCACATATTATTACTCCAAATATTTGTATGACATACATGACGGTAGTTGTGACTTATTACCTCTGTAGTGAAAGTATATTATGCTTTTGGTTATTATGAAGTGCACACGTTACATGTTGAATGTTTTCGGAACCTATGCTAATTTCCATGCTGACGATTATTTACTGCCTTGTAGTTCATATTGTTTGAACTCAGAATTTGTTTTAGGATTCTACTACAGATAGATGTAGTGATATACACTACTGGCCATTAAAATTGCTACACAAAGAAGAAATGCAGATGATAAACGGGTATTCATTGGACAAATATATTATACTAGAACTGGCATGTGACTACATTTTCACGCAATTTGGGTGCATAGATCCTGAGAAATCAATACCAAGAACAACCACCTCTGGCCGTAATAACGGTTTTGATACGCCTGGGCATCGAGTCAAACAGAACTTGGATGGCGTGTACAGGTACAGCTGCCCATGCACCTTCAACACGATATCACACTTCATCAAGAGTAGTGACTGGCGTATTGTGACGAGCTAGTTGCTCGTCCACCTTTGACCATACGTTTTCAATTGGTGTGAGATCTGGAGAATGTGCTGGCCAGGGCAGCAGTAGAACATTTTCTGTATCCAGAAAGGCCCGTACAGGACCTGCAACATGCGGTCGTGTATTATCCTGCTGAAATGTAGGGTTTCGCAGGGATCGAATGAAGGGTAGAGCCACGGATCGTAACACATCTGAAATGTAACGTCCAAAGTGCCGTCAATGCGAACAAGAGGTGACTGATACGTGTAACCAATGGCACCCCATACCGTCACGCCGGGTGATACGCCAGTATGGTGATGACGAATACATGCTTCCAATGTGCGTTCACCGCGATGTCGCCAAACATGGATGCGACCATCATGATGCTGTAAACAGAATCTGGAATTATCCGAAAAAATGACGTTTTGCCATTCGTGCACCCAGGTTCGTCGTCGAGAATACCATCGCAGGCGCTCCTGTCTGTGATGCAGCGTCAAGGGTAACCGCAGCCACGGTCTCCGAGCTGATAGTCCATGCAGCTGCAAACGTCGTCGAACTGTTCGTGCAGATGGTTGTCGTCTTGCAAACGTCCCCATCTGTTGACTCAGGGATTGAGACGTGGCTGCACGATCCGTTACAGCCATGCGGATAAGATGCCTGTCATCTCGACTGCTAGTGATACGAGGCTATTGGGATCCAGCACGGCGTTCCGTATTACCCTCCTGAACCCACCGATTCCATATTCTGCTAACAGTCATTGGGTCTCGACGAACGCGAGCAGCAATGTCGCGATACGATAAACCGCAATCGCGATAGGCTACAATCCGACCTTGATCAAAGTCGGAAACGTGATGGTGTACATTTCTCGTCCTTACACGAGGCATCACAACAACGTGTCACCAGGCAACGCCGGTCAACTGCTGTTTGTGTATGAGAAATCGGTTGGGAACTTTCCTCATGCCAGCGCCTTGTAGGTGTCACCACCGGCGCCAACCCTGTGAGAATGCTCTGAAAAGCTAATCATTTGCATATCACAGCATCTTCTTCCTGTCGGTTAAATTTCGCTTCTGTAGCACGTCATCTTCGTGTTGTAGCAATTTTAATGGCCAGTAGTGTATAAATATTGTACTTAGCATCAGTTCTACATTTTGTGGATGGGTGTAACCTGTGGTCTTTCCTAATTACGGCGATGACTTGTCTGCTCAAGAGCCCTGCAGTAAATTACAGTCAACAGTGAAGTTAATCTACTCGCAAATTTTGTATGAAACTTTACATGGTATCCAGCGGACACTGAGGTTTATTAAATTTTACTGATTTAATATGCTCTTCAAGCCTAGTAGCTGATTACTGTCTCAATTATCTTATCTACAGTACGGGTGCGGAATGATTGCAAAATTTCTTGATTTTCCTTTGTGAAAGAACGTTTAAAGTTTTTATATAATTACATCATACTGACAACCTAAAAATTTCTTCAATATTTACGGGAGTTCCTATGATAATGTTCTGTCACTGAAAGCTTCATGCATTTTCCATCTAATAGCCGATCGCTTTTCAATTAACATATGCTTATCTGCTGATTTATGCTTTGTTTCGTGCCTATTGCGCAGATGGAACTGTTTCTTAAGAAGCTTCCTGGTATTCTGTCCGTATACCAAGGGGAGATCTCTACTGTCTTCAGTGTTGAGCCAAAGTTCTTGTAAACGCTCACTGCCTGCATCAAATGTATCCAGGTCTTGTCTGAGAAATGGGTTGACCTCCTCATTAGTAAATTTCTTAAACATGTAGACCTTTCCGCTTACTTTCCTACCCCTTTGTACGTTGATGGCCATTGTTGCTACAACTTTATGATGATTACTGATCCATCTTGACTGCACATTTTTTTCTTGTTTTGGTTGATGCTACCACCTACCAAAGTATCGTAAGCGAAGAGGCCGCAGTAGAACAGATTTGTTTCGCAGTATCGAAGATGAAGAAGTGTTCATGGCTCTTAAGGTATGCATTTTAGAGCCCATGTTTAACAGAACTTTTCCTTCGAGTTATCTTTCCCGTCATATCCCTGGATACTGACGATCTGTCGTCAGACACCCTGTATTCTGATCATGAGTAGGGTACCGAACCATCAGTTCTACGTAATTTTCAGACAAAGCTTTTATTACCGTTCTGCAGCATGTTTTTTTCTAGGCCGCCCCTTAAGGAGTTACAGTTTTTCCATTCCATTTTACAGTGATCAAAAATTCCTCCAGCAATTAGAGCGTTACCTGTAAACTTATGATCTGATTCTAGAAGCCGATAGCAGGATCCACCTACAACACTCATCCCATACGTGACTGTTGTTCGTGCCCAAACCATCGCGCATGCAGACTCAATTTCTACCTCAGTTAATCTACGACCGTTGGCTATTGCTAAGAATACATCATCTCCAATCCCATGGAACCTTTCTGTACGTGTCCCGAAGATCTCACTGTTATCAAATTCTGATTTTAGCCAACTTTCAGTGGCCAGTGTGAGGTGGGCTCTACAGCTTTTCAACACAAATCCTTAACTGTTCGGTACTCTTCTTCACGTTTGACATGCGTATTTACGACCCCTCAGCGGCAACGTGTATCCTGACGGGACGTAGAGTCGCCAATTTCCATCAGTTCTTCGCAAGAAAGTATTGATTACATGGCGATTGATCAAATCTATTTAATTTATTTTTTCAGTTTAGATTAGAGGAGGGAAACGACTATTTCTATCCATAATTACACTAACTTAATTTATACGTTTTCCTAGTTCTGTGCAGCAGAATCATGCTAGAGTTAATCTTGTTCCAACTTGAAAAGAGGTTATCGAATATAAGATCCTTCCTGACGTATATCCGTCACATTTTTCAGTGTCAGACCAGTGAGTGTCTGAGTTGTAGCTTCTTATTGAATGCTACTGAGAAGGGTCAACGCAAATGTCTTGCTCTTTACATTGCAGGGATACATTATTACTCGAACTGACCACCTATTATGTGCAAATTGGAGTCAATATGATACACAAATCAGTTAAATTTCGAACTGAAATCAGTAGAAATTGGGGAGAAATTTTTTTATGGGAGATAGCGATCTTAAAAGCTTTCTAAAAGGTACGGACAGCGCCTGAGAATAACGGTCACACGCTTCGGCTGCCTTTTCGGCATCTAACCCAACGAATTCCCCTTTTATATCCTTTTTCTCTCTTTTTATGTGCAACGTGCAAAAGGCGCCAAATGTAAGACACCTAGATTGGCTGGAGTATCGTGAAGTAAAATTTTTAGACGCAAGTTTCTGTAAGATGGGTTGCAGTACACTTGATTAGAAGGACTGCATTTTTCCAATGGTGGTGGGAGTACAGCGGAGGCTGTTTGTTTCATTGGCTGAAAAAAAAATGTTATCTTCCGATTGGCTATTGCTACTTAAGATACGGCAAACGTCCGTTGAACTGACACGCTCTGCGCATTTAACTTCAGTTTGGATTTTGCTATGAGTAGAGTTACTTCAGGCTCTGCTTGCAGAGGGGACACTGTGGTCTCTGCAACAGAGTCACTTTGTGTTGTTACACTCGGTAGAGACACCGTGATTTCCGCACGCAGCCGGGACAATCTCCGGTCAGGACACCCCAGACACAGAAGACATTGCCCAGCGCACACAGCCGCGCTGAACAAGCCGTCGGCACGACCTGCGTTCACACTCCACCGATGGTGAGACCTACGGCAGCACCAATCATATGGGTCGCGATGAATTTAATAACCGTCAATAATTTCAAAGTAAGGGTCTACGTGGCCACTGGGGCTTGCACACTTGCACAACAACTTCACTTATATTCCAACATGAATGCAATCACTCTGAATTTACCATCACGTGCATCCCTTCCTGAACTTTGCCAATCATAAGTCACTTCAATTTTATTTTGTTTTGTGTTTATCATTGTTATCCTTGCATCTGGAGTAACTTTTACTGAATTACTTGGCAATGGTTTTAACGAAATCAACTTACGCTAATGTTGTTGTTGTTGTGGTCTTCAGTCCTGAGACTGGTTTGATGCAGCTCTCCATGCTACCCTATCCTGTGCAAGTTTCTTCATCTCCCAGTACTTACTGCAACCCACATCCTTCTGAATCTGCTTAGTGTATTCATCTCTTGGTCTCCCTCTACGATTTGTACCCTCCACGCTGCCCCCCAATGCTGTAATTGTGATCCCTTGATGCCTCAGAACATGTCCTACTAACCGGTTCCTTCTTTTTGTCAAGTTGTGCCACATACTCCTCTTCTCCCTAATTCTATTCAATACTTCATCATTAGTTATGTGATCTACCCATCTAATCTTCAGCATTCTTCTGTAGCACCACATTTCGAAATCTTCTATTCTCTTCTTGTCTAAACTATTTATAGTCCATGTTTCACTTCCATACATGGCTACACTCCATACAAATACTTTCAGAAACAACTTCCTGACACTTAAATCTATACTCGATGTTAACAAATTTCTCTTCTTCAGAAACGCTTTCCTTGCCATTGACAGTCTACATTTGATATCCTCTCTACTTCGACCATCATCAGTTATTTTGCTCCCCAAATAGCAAAACTCCTTTACTACTTTAAGTGTCTCATTTCCTAATCTAATTCCTTCAGCATCACCCGACTTAATTCGACCACATTCATTATCCTCGTTTTGCTTTTGTTGATGTTCATCTTATATCCTTCTTTCAAGACACTGTCCATTCCGTTCAACTGCTCTTCCAAGTCCTTTGCTGTCTCTGATAGAATTACAATGTCATCGGCGAAGCTCAAAGTTTTTATTTCTTCTCCATGGATTTTAATACCTACTGCGAATTTTTCTTTTGTTTCCTTTACTGCTTGCTCAATATACAGATTGAATAACATCGGGGAGAGGCTACAACCCTGTCTCACTCCCTTCCCAACCACTGCCTCCCTTTTATGCCCCTCGACTCTTACAACTGCCATCTAGTTTCTGTACAAATTGTAAATAGCCTTTCGCTCCCTGTATTTTACCCCTGACACTTTCAGAATTTGAAAGAGAGTATTCCAGTCAACATTGTCAAAAGCTTTCTCTAAATCTACAAATCCTAGAAACGTAGGTTTGCCTTTCCTTAATCTTTCTTCTATGATAAGTCGTAAGGCCAGTATTGCCTCACGTGTTCCAACATTTCTCCGGAATCCAAACTGATCGTCCCCGTGGTCGGCTTCCACCAATTTTTTCATTCGTCTGTAAAGAATTCGCGTTAGTATTTTGCAGCTGTGACTTATTAAATTGATAGTTCGGTAATTTTCACATCTGTCAACACCTGCTTTCTTTGGGATTGGAATTATTATATTCTTCTTGAAGTCTGAGGGTATTTCGCCTGTCTCATACATCTTGCGCACCAGATGGTAGAGTTTTGTCAGGACTGGCTCTCCCAAGGCCATCAGTAGTTCTAATGGAATGCTGTCTACTCCCGGGGACTTGTTTCGACTCAGGTCTTTCAGTGCTCTGTCAAACTCTTCACGCAGTATCGTATCTCCCATTTCATCTTCATCTACATCCTCTTCCATTTCCATAATAGTGTCCTCAAGTACATCGCCCTTGTATAGACCCTCTATATACTCCTTCCACCTTTCTGCTTTCCCTTCTTTGCTTAGAACTGGGTTTCCATCTGAGCTCTTGATATTCATACAAGTGGTTCTCTTTTCTCCAAAGGTCTCTTTAATTTTCCTGTAGGCAGTATCTATCTTACCCTAAGTGAGATAAGCCTCTACATCCTTACATTTGTCCTCTAGCCATCCCTGCATAGCCATTTTGCACTTCCTGTCTATCTCATTTTTGAGACGTCTGTATTCCTTTTTGCCTGCTTCATTTACTGCATTTTTATATTTTCTCCTTTCATCAATTAAATTCAATATTTCTTCTGTTACCCAAGGAGTTCTACTAGCCCTCGTCTTTTTACCTACTTGATCCTCTGCTGCCTTCACTACTTCATCCCTCAGAGCTACCCATTCTTCTTCTACTGTACTTCGTTCCCTCATTCCTGTTGATTGTTCCCTTATGGTCTCCCTGAAACTCTGTACAACCTCTGGTTGTTACAGTTTATCCAGGTCCCATCTCCTTAAATTCCCACCTTTTTGCAGTTTCTTCAGTTTTAATCTACGGGTCATAACCAATATATTGTGGTCAGAGTCCACATGTACCCCTGGAAATGACTTACAATTTAAAACCTCGTTCCTAAATCTCTGTCTTACCATTATATAATCTATCTGATACCTTCTAGTATCTCCAGGATTCTTCCATGTATACAACCTTCTTTCATGATTCTTGAACCAAGTGTTAGCTATGATTAAGTTATGCTCTGTGCAAAACTCTACCAGGCGGCTTCCTCTTTCATTTCTTAGCCCCAATCCATATTCACCTACTATGTTTCCTTCTCTCTCTTTTCCTACTCTCGAATTCCAGTCACCCATGGCTATTAAATTTTCGTCTCCCTTCACTATCTGAATAATTTCTTTTATCTCATCATACATTTCTTAAATTTCTTCATCATCTGCAGAGCTAGTTGGCATATAAACTTTTACTACTATAGTAGGCGTGGGCTTCGTGTCTATCTTGGCCACAATAATGCGTTCACTATGCTGTTTGTAGTAGCTTACCCGCAAACCTATTTTTTTATTCATTATTAATCCTACTCCTGCATTACCCCTATTTGATTTTGTGTTTATAACCCTGTATTCACCTGACCAAAAGTCTTATTCCTCCTGCCACCGAACTTCGCTAATTCCCACTATATCTAACTTTAACCTATCCATTTCCCTTTTTAGATTTTCTAATCTACCTGCCCGGTGAAGGGATCTGACGTTCCACGCTCCGATCCGTAGAACGCCAGGTTTCTTTTTCCTGATAACGACGTCCTCTTGAGTAGTCCCCGCCCGGAGATCCGAATGGGGGACTATTTTTGCCGGCGGCGGTGGCCGTGCGGCTCTAGTCGCTCCAGTCCGGAGCCGCGCTGTTGCTACGGCCGCAGGTTCGAATCCTGCCTCGGGCATGGGTGTATGTGATGTCCTTAGGTTAGTTAGGTTTAAGTAGTTCTAAGTTCTAGGGGACTGATGACCACAGCAGTTGAGTCCCATAGTGCTCAGAGCCATTTGAACCATTTTTGGGGACTATTTTACCTCCGGAATATTTTACCCAAGAGGACGACATCATCATTTATCCATACCGTAAAGCTGCATGCCGTAGTTTCCCCATTGCTTTCAGCCGTTCGCAGTAGCGGCACAGCAAGGCCGTTTTGGTTAATGTTGCAAGGGCAGGTCAGTCAATCATCCAGACTGTTGTCCCTGCAACTACTGAAAAGGTTGCTGCCCCTCTTCAGGAACCACACGTTTGTCTGGCCTCTCAACAGATACCTTCCGTTGTGGTTGCACCTACGGTACGGCCATCTGTATCGCTGAGGCACGCAAGCCTCCCCACCAACGGCAAGGTCCATGGTTCATGGGGAAACTTATGCTAATTAACTCAAGAATTTATCGCATCCTTGATTTTCATTTCATAGCTAGTCATCCCTGCGTCTAATTAAGGAAACTATGTGATTACCCCAACGAATAATCCATTGCTGGACCAAAACATTAGTATTCATTGACTCCTTTGCGCACAGTTTAATTAGCGTGCTTCCAGCGCCCGGGTTCCCGGGTTCGATTCCCGACGGGGTCAGGGATTTTCTCTGCCTCGTGATGACTGGGTGTTATGTGATGTCCTTAGGTTAGTTAGGTTTAAGTAGTTCTAAGTTCTAGGGGACTGATGACCATAGATGTTAAGTCCCATAGTGCTCAGAGCCATTTGAACCATTTGAATTAGCGTGGTTCATTGGGGGTGGGCGCTAGATAGATAACTACCTAGCATCATTTCTCGCTCTCTTTAATTGCTAAGGGTGGGGGTTCGCAAAATAGCTTCCTACAAATCTAAGAGCGTGTTTTGAGTTCTATCGATCATCTCTTTGCGAGTGCCACCGTGGTTAAAGTATACTGTGCATGGCAATAGAGTACTGTCTAAAACCGGCACCGAGGCAACGGCGATGCAGCATGTGCCATAGATGATAAGGATGAACGACGACTATGGAGATGTGTGGTGTAAATAGACATGATAAGGATGAAGGACGACTACAGAGATGTGTAGGGTCAATAGACTTGATGAGGATGAAGGACGACTACGGAGATGTGTAGGGTAAATAGACATGATAAGGGTGAAGGAAAACTACGGAGATGTGTAGGATAAATAGACATGATACGGGTGAAGGAAAACTACGGAGATGTGTAGGATAAATAGACATGATAAGGGTGAAGGAAAACTACAGAGATGTGTAGGGTAAATATACACTCCTGGAAATTGAAATAAGAACACCGTGAATTCATTGTCCCAGGAAGGGGAAACTTTATTGACACATTCCTGGGGTCAGATACATCACATGATCACACTGACAGAACCACAGGCACATAGACACAGGCAACAGAGCATGCACAATGTCGGCACTAGTACAGTGTATATCCACCGTTCGCAGCAATGCAGGCTGCTATTCTCCCATGGAGACGATCGTAGAGATGCTGGATGTAGTCCTGTGGAACGGCTTGCCATGCCATTTCCACCTGGCGCCTCAGTTGGACCAGCGTTCGTGCTGGACGTGCAGACCGCGTGAGACGACGCTTCATCCAGTTTCAAACATGCTAAATGGGGGACAGATCCGGAGATCTTGCTGGCCAGGGTAGTTGACTTACACCTTCTAGAGCACATTGGGTGGCACGGGATACATGCGGACGTGCATTGTCCTGTTGGAACAGCAAGTTCCCTTGCCGGTCTAGGAATGGTAGAACGATGGGTTCGATGACGGTTTGGATGTACCGTGCACTATTCAGTGTCCCCTCGACGATCACCAGTGGTGTACGGCCAGTGTAGGAGATCGCTCCCCACACCATGATGCCGGGTGTTGGCCCTGTGTGCCTCGGTCGTATGCAGTCCTGATTGTGGCGCTCACCTGCACGGCGCCAAACACGCATACGACCATCATTGGCACCAAGGCAGAAGCGACTCTCATCGCTGAAGACGACACGTCTCCATTCGTCCCTCCATTCACGCCTGTCGCGACACCACTGGAGGCGGGCTGCACGATGTTGGGGCGTGAGCGGAAGACGGCCTAACGGTGTGCGGGACCGTAGCCCAGCTTCATGGAGACGGTTGCGAATGGTCCTCGCCGATACCCCAGGAGCAACAGTGTACCTAATTTGCTGGGAAGTGGCGGTGCGGTCCCCTACGGCACTGCGTAGGATCCTACGGTCTTGGCGTGCATCCGTGCGTCGCTGCGGTCCGGTCCCAGGTCGACGGGCACGTGCACCTTCCGCCGACCACTGGCGACAACATCGATGTACTGTGGAGACCTCACGCCCCACGTGTTGAGCAATTCGGCCGTACGTCCACCCGGCCTCCCGCATGCCCACTATACGCCCTCGCTCAAAGTCCGTCAACTGCACATACGGTTCACGTCCACGCTGTCGCGGCATGCTACCAGTGTTAAAGACTGCGATGGAGCTCCGTATGCCACGGCAAACTGGCTGACACTGACGGCGGCGGTGCACAAATGCTGCGCAGCTAGCGCCATTCGACGGCCAACACCGCGGTTCCTGGTGTGTCCGCTGTGCCGTGCGTGTGATCATTGCTTGTACAGCCCTCTCGCAGTGTCCGGAGCAAGTATGGTGGGTCTGACACACCGGTGTCAATGTGTTGTTTTTTCCATTTCCAGGAGTGTACATAAGGGTGAAGAACGGCTACGGAGATGCATAGGGTAAATAGACATGATGAGGATGAAGGACGACTACGGAGATGTATAGGGTAAATAGACATGATGAGGATGAAGGACGATTACGGAGATGTGTAGGATAAATAGACATGATAAGGGTGAAGGACGACTACAGAGATGTGTAGGTTAAATAGACATGATAAGGATGAAGGACGACTACAGAGATGTGTAGGGTAAATAGACATGATATGGGTGAAGGACGACTACGGAGATGTATAGAGTAAATAGATATGATGAGGATGAAGGACGTTTACGGAGATGTGTACGATAAATAGACATGATATGGGTGAAGGGCGACTACAGAGATGTGTAGGGTAAATAGACATGATAAGGATGAAGGACGACTACAGAGATGTGTAGGGCAAATAGACATGATGAGGATGAAGGACGACTGCGGAGATGTGTAGGGTAAATAGACATGATAAGGGTGAAGGAAAACTACGGAGATGTGTAGGATAAATAGACATGATAAGGGTGAAGGAAAACTACGGAGATGTGTAGGGTAAATATACATAAGGGTGAAGAACGGCTACGGAGATGCATAGGGTAAATAGACATGATGAGGATGAAGGACGACTACGGAGATGTATAGGGTAAATAGACATGATGAGGATGAAGGACGATTACGGAGATGTGTAGGATAAATAGACATGATAAGGGTGAAGGACGACTACAGAGATGTGTAGGGTAAATAGACTTGATGAGGATGAAGGACGACTACGGAGATGTGTAGGGTAAATAGACATGATAAGGATGAAGGACGACTACAGAGATGTGTAGGGTAAATAGACATGATACGGGTGAAGGACGACTACGGAGATGTATAGAGTAAATAGATATGATGAGGATGAAGGACGTTTACGGAGATGTGTAGGATAAATAGACATGATATGGGTGAAGGGCGACTACAGAGATGTGTAGGGTAAATAGACATGATAAGGATGAAGGACGACTACAGAGATGTGTAGGGCAAATAGACATGATGAGGATGAAGGACGACTACGGAGATGTGTAGGGTAAATAGACATGATGTGGATGAAGGACGACTGCGGAAATGTGTAGGATAAATAGACATGATAAGGATGAAGGACGACTACAGAGATGTGTAGGGCAAATAGACATGATGAGGATGAAGGACGACTACGGAGATGTGTAGGGTAAATAGACATGATGAGGATGAAGGACGACTGCGGAAATGTGTAGGGTAAATAGACATGCAGCTGTTGAGCAACTGACCACGCACATGAACCAAGGAGCTACCAACTGTGTTTCCTCAGAGGACGTTGCTGCGCATGTGCCTCCGAAGCAGACGCCAGGTTCATGCACCCATGCTGCCCGCTGTTCATCAGCCAGTATCGCTGCTGAACGTCCACTGAGTGGCGACAGGTGGCCTTTTAAAATGAACCTTGTTTTACGACCCATCGGACAGATGGTCTTTGTCTCATACGGCGTGAAACGTCTGAAAGCAAACATCCTGCAACAATCGTCAGAAGTGTCTAGGCCGACAGATGGTCTTTGCCTCATACGGCGTGAAACGTCTGAAAGCAAACATCCTGCAACAATCGTCAGAAGTGTCCAGGCCGAAATACATTCCGTGGGTGATCTCGTTATTTTGGAAGGTACAATGGAGCAACAAAAGTATGCATCTATCCTTGGGGACCATATCCACACTTGAATGCAGTTTGTTTTTCGTCGACACCTACTGGCAGGACAATGCGACGGATCACTCAGCTCGCAGTGCATGTGTGTGGTTCGAAGAGCACCAGTATGTGATTACCATGCTGCCCTGGCTACAACACTATCCGGATAGAAACCCAATCGCGAATCTTTGGGGTATCTCGACCAGGCTGTTCGCGCCGTGGATCCCCAACAGAGAAACCTAGCGCAGTTTATCACGGCAGTGGAGTTGGCACGGCCTACATCCCCATCGGTACCTCACAGAATCGCATTGACTCTCTTCCTCCAAGTCTCACAGTGGTCCACGCTGCAAAAGATGGTTATTCAGGCTTTTGACAGGTGCTCAAATGAATGTGACTGGACGGTGTACTGTGAAAGTAAGTTGACCTGGAGTATGACACATCAACTAAAATAATTCCACATTACCTCCAACCTGCTCCTTACAACATCTTTACTTATTTCAGTAAGTAAAAGGTCTTGGGATGAATGTTCAAAGATATGAAAGTTGTTATGTTAACATCAAAATGAAACTCTTCAGTCTCTGGGGAAGCAATACACTTTATTCTCACGTTAGTAAACATCGCCAAGCCTGTTTCTTGACCATCACCTCTTTCAGCTCTTAGTTACCCAACATAATATAAGGCTGCCATCGAATAGCACTCGAGTGTCTTAAATCACCATATGGGTACAACTGACTTTTGGAGTCGCTAATGTGGAATAGCTATTACTACAGCAAAGCTGCCGTCGTAAAGCTTGCCGGGGTGGCCGAGCGGTTCTAGGCGCTACAGTCTGGAACTGCGCGACCGCTTCGGTCGCAGGTTCGAATCCTGCCTCGGGCATGGATGTGTGTGATGTCCTTAGGTTAGTTAGGTTTAAGTAGTTCTAAGTTCTAGGGAACTGATGACCTTAGAAGTTAAGTCCCATAGCGCTCAGAGCCATTTTTTTTTTGCCGTCGTAAAACCACAAATTCCGGCGCTATGTGGAATTGCAGCAGAGTAATTGAGCAGGTTAACACCACTGGCACTGTGGAAGATTAGCCCACCAATTCTGTTATAGGCTACCTTCTACTCAGGACTAATGTCTGGCAGAAGCCCTCGTAACCTAATTTCGAAAAAATATTGACCAGAAAAGTTCCCGTGACATCTCGGGACCCCTTTCGAAAATTTGTCAAGCGAAGGGCTAGCCGCAAGAATGCATTGTGCGTTGAAAGTTCTCTCGAGTGGAATTATCCATACTCCCGCTCTGTTCGAATCGTCTGTAGTGAAACCCAGGAAATTCTTCAAAAATGGCTCTGAGCACTATGGGACTCAACATCTTAGGTCATAAGTCCCCTAGAACTTAGAACTACTTAAACCTAACTAACCTAAGGACATCACACACACCCATGCCCGAGGCAGGATTCGAACCTGCGGTTCCGGACTGCAGCGCCAGAACCGCTAGACCACCGCGGCCGGCGGGAATGCTTCCGATCGTCATAGTGAATACGGCAGTCTCCTCACTGCACATGACACTCATAAAATCACTATCTCAATTGAAATTCAGGTCAAATAATTACCTATGTGATCCATCGCCCCCAACGCCTTAAGGTAAGACACATTACCATATTATCAGTAATCCAGTGTACAGACACGGTTAATGGTACTTTCTACCACCAGTAAGTAGACACGTCTTGTGCTAATCCGTTTGCACACGAATCAAAGAGAAAGATTACAATTTCGGGGGCCTGAATACGCGCTGTGATCTTATTTATATTATTTTCGTGCGATCCGTACGTAACATTTACGATTGTTAGAACTCGGTTTTTGCACATAATCTCGTAACTTGGTAAACTACATAAAATCTATCTCTAAGCATGATTAAGGATCGTCTAGTGTCTGGGACGTTGGCATCCCCGGCGGCTGCTCGGGATTGCAGTGGCTTTAAGAGTAAAAATGGAATGTCGTGTAACGAGGGCCTCCCGTCGGGTAGACCGTTCGCCGGATGCAAGTTTTTCGATTTGACGCCACTTCGGTGACTTGCGCCTCGATGGGGATGAAATGATGATGATTAGGACAACACAAAACCCAGTCCCTGAGCGGAGAAGATCTCCAACCCAGCGGGGAATCGAACCCAAGCCCTGAGGATTGACATTCTGTCGCGCTGACCACTTTTTTATTTTTTTTTTGTTCGTTGGTGATCGTTGTGTTTGGTCGTTTCGGACGTCACATGACATCCGTACACGTTCGTTGTTGATCGTTTCACTCAGTTTTTTCTTACAGAGGCCAACCAGCTCTCTGGCCGAACACGCTGAGCTACCATGCCGGCTACCATTCACGTACCGGGGGCGGACGCTTTAAGAGTACAAAATCTATAACAAAATCTCCCCGTCTGATGTGACCAGAACTGGTGTTCACAGAATAAGTTTGTAATCAAACTGATTTTAGAATAGACGTATCTTTTCAAAAGAAATTTCTCTACTTTCCATTAAATTATTGCAAATTTCGTTCTGGGCCTATATTTTTCTTACAAACGTGGGTGTGAAGTTTGTTCTTCCCATTCAGATACCTATTACAAACGGCGCTGTATTGATCGACTGCCGGCCGGAGTGGCCGTGCGGTTCTAGGCACTACAGTCTGGAGCCGAGCGACCGCTACGGTCGCAGGTTCGAATCCTGCCTCGGGCATGGATGTGTGTGATGTCCTTAGGTTAGTTAGGTTTAATTAGTTCTAAGTTCTAGGCGACTGATTACCTCAGAAGTTAAGTCGCATAGTGCTCAGAGCCGTTTGAACCATTTTGAACTGATCGACTTCTGTTACCGACGGTAAACTCGTTGCTGTAACATGAACTAATTGTGTCCTGTTTGCAATGTATTCTGTATAATGTTGCCCCTTGTCTTTTCTGGGCTCAAAGCTCAGGAAATTAAAACTATAAAATCTGTGTTATGGATAAAACGCTTGTCTTCTGAACTAGGTAACAACTTGCTTTCCATCTCGAAATTTCTTCAATGTAGAGCCATTACAACATTTCTAAACATTTTGGCATTTTTCCTCAGGGTGCCTAGATAAGGTACTCAAATTCTGTAGAAACTCTCTAGAGAAAGTCGAGCAATGCAGTTTCATTAAGAGATGCGTTGTATTTTCCCAGAGTTGCTCTAATAAAGTCTTACATTATTTACTTATGTTATTGATTTTATGTGCGCTTTTCATTTGATATGACTACACAGTATTACATCCAGTCTAATAGCTCAGTTGTTTAGCACCAATGCTATAACCCGGTAATAGAGTGTTCTTGATCCTTGCACTTCTCCATGTATAAAAAGGGTTGTTAGTCTCTACACTAAGTGGAAACGCGGACTAAGTCATTCCACATTTTCTTATAATATGTCAGGCCCTTTTTGATATCTGTTGTCCTAGCAGGCAAGGCGCCCTACTACTGCAGGCAATAGGAGGGATTATCTCGCGCTGCTCCTCTGCAGGTGTATCCTTGTTGCCCGTCTAATGAAGTACTCGCTGTTAACAGTGGCGACAGCCCTATCTCATTTCCCTGGGCCACGTAGCTTGACGGGACCATTGCCTGTCACCTTGTGAGAAATAATGGTCGCCAGCTTCACCTTGATCCGTAAAGAGAGAATATTTACTTACCAGAGTATTCATGACTGACAGGCACTTATCTCACATTCAACAAAGATTCTCTCCAGTCCATTGTATTGTATTGTATGTTAACCGGGGGCCTAGAAACGATGGAGAGGCTCCGTCCCCACCGCAGCTGCAGTGATCCACAACTCCATGACGGCTACCGCAGTCTACTTCAGCCCTCCGCCACCCCACTGTGCGGTTCGCCCCCTCCCCCCCTAGGGAACGTCACACACCAGACGAGTGTAACCCCTATGTTTGCGTGGTAGAGTAATGGTGGTGTACGCGTACGTGGAGAACTTGTTTGCGCTACAATCGCCGACATAGTGTAGCTGAGGCGGAATAAGGGGAACCAGCCCGCATTCGCCGAGGCAGATAGAAAACCGGCTAAAAACCATCCACAGACTGGCCGGCTCACCGGACCTCGACCCAAGTCCGCCGGGCGGATTCGTGCCGGGGATCAGGCGCTCCTTCCCAATCCGGAAAGCCGTGCATTAGACTGCACGGCTAATCGGGCGGGCTCTCGAGTCCATTAATTGAATGGATGTATGTTCCAAGGATAAGCGGCTCCGAAGAAGAACTACAAAAACTTTTAATTTTGAGAAGCTAAGGAGAGTAAACTAGTAAAAATTTACAAAATACAAACCTTAATATCTTGCAAGCGCCAACGTATGAAGTTTCAGTTATTTATCTTCACACTGACCTTTCTAAACTAATCTTCTGTTCGCTGTAGGAAACATACTTTATATAATCACATAGTTGACACCAAGTCTTGCTCGGTCTGTCACAAGGTTCTGCCTCATGCTCTTTTTCCCAACACTTCCGTGCTCTTCTTTTAATTCACATATCAGCTACAGGCACAAAATATCAAATGGTTTTAAGAACCAGTTGGTGATCGCTCACTCTTCGTACCCAGCTTTTCCATCAGCATCTATCCTCGATTAAGAAAGAACAATAGTAACGAAAAACTACTACCACAGATTATCTCGGTTTCTTCGATGTCCATCGTTTCTCAATGTCCCATCAAAAGCTCCTGGTTATTCGCCAAGAAGCTGTGTCCTCTCAGGTCCATGTAGATTTGGGCATATTAGATAGGTGGGCCACATTTTATGTCAGTTGTAATTATGACCATCTAAGTTTTCCAAACTATCAGACACGATCGGGTCCCTCTTAGTCCTTAAATATTTCGAGTTTAGTTTCTCTGCCTGGCAAAGTGTTCGGACAGCACAGTGACATCCAGTATCTTTGCTTCCATTCCATCACAGTCCTTCAAAGTAAGTTCTCAGTCTGGTGACTCCACTCATGTGTACGTATTTGTAACTGCTTCCCGTCGAAATTAATGTGAAATTTCGCTCGCAGTTCTTATTGTTCCTTCCTAATTAATGACCCCTCTCAACGAGGCGTCGTACGGGTTGCTTTCGTATAGACAAAAGAACTGTCAGCGAATAATACGAAAGTATTGCTCTCTTGGTATCAAAAAGCCCGAGATCTTCTAGTCAATTACTGAATAGGAAGAAATAAGCCACCAAAAGGGTGACATATCATCAATGTTTATTTATGAAGTAAGAAACGGTAGTGAAGGCGCGAAAAAAATTTTAATTCAACAAACGAAACAACATACTAAGTGCTAATTAGACCTAATTATGCAGAAAACTATGGTGACTCCTGTGATTTAAGGATTAAAATTTACGAACTGGTAATAATAATAACAATAATAATAAAAGCTGAAATAAGCGTCTGAAAATGACGTTTGTTTTATACATCGTTTGCTCAGTAGGACCCAAACATGAATAATAATAATAATAACAGTAACAAAACTAAGAAGCCAGATTCCAAGCTGAACTAAGGAAACATTTATTCGTTGAACAGGAAGGAGTTAGTTCACCAATAATTCCAAGATAGTGCGAAATCAGTACAGCAAGGGGAGTTGATAACTACGTCAACTGCAGAAGTACAATACATGTATGCACATTGCAGTGTGCTATCCTTTAAGGACATCAGAAGACCTTGCGTGTGTTGGCTGATTTTATGGAAGTTTTCCAGTAGTTCATAGGACAGATGGGAAATTTCCAGGATGATTTGCAAGCGATGGATATTGAACGTGCGACTGTCACGGCGCCAGACATTTTGTTTACGGCGTTGATAACCACGACGACAAAAGATGAACGATATAGATTTTTTTTTACAGTGTTGACAATAATAACGACAAATTATGATAAATGTTATGACGAAAGATGAGCGAAATAGATTTTCTTTACAGCGTTGGCAACAATAACGACAAAACATGCATATCCTCCAATGACAACATTAACTGTAATTTAACTTAGTCGTTATCGATGTCTTCATACCAGACAATTTCGAGTGTTGCGTATGCAGCTAGGAACCAACCTTTCTGGCGTAACAGGTGTACACTCTAGCTATATCTGTCAAGAAAACTGGCAGTCTTTCGCAAGGAAGTTTTTTACCATGCTAGCGCAAATTGTGGAAGGACAGATAATGAGAAACATATAGTTCCTCTCGGTCTTCTTGTTGCCCTTCTCTTTTGACGGTCGATTTCAAGGACTTCCACAAGCGCTCGATGTTCTGCGTCTGAACCAACTGATCTTCAGAAGACACGAATTCCACTGAATAGTTCACAAATTCGTGGTCAAAACATTCTTTCTTCAAACCATTGTACGACTTTAGCCGTCGGTAATTACTTTGGTTCAGGCAAGATAAGGTGCCTAGAAAGAGGCACTAAAGTTCGTTATTCCCTCAGATACACTGTAACTACGAAACACTTCCGAGACTCCCTTTACATACCTTCAAACACCCACATCTGTTATATTTCGTTCATCAAAAGTCGTCCTTTCCGATATTTTCAAGTTTATTTATTTAGCGTATGGCATTTAGACACAATTGTTATTGCAATCAATATGCAAAATTGTAATAATTTGGCATTAGATATTCTTACAGTTATTACAATAGTTATACAGAATTATACAAAATTATACTAAATTAGACATAATACACATGTTACAGTAGTTATACAAAGTTATAGTAGTTTGGAAGTAATTACAAACAAACATCTAATGAGTTAATATATGCAATTGATTCTGGAGTCGCCATCAGGAAATCTTCTGGAGTCCCATCATAGGCTGTCCTGGGGCAGTCTTCTATTATGTGCTGAATAGTTTGATTTTCTCCACATTGACATAGCGGCGATTCTGTCATGCCCCACTGGTAGAGGGAATAGGCGCATCTGCCATGTTTAGTTCTAATTCTGTTTAAAGTTGCCCAGGTTTTGCGTGATAAGTCAAAACCTGGAGGCTTCTGGGAGATACATGGAAGTTTGCTGATGTTCTTTAAGGACCATTCTTGGTGCCAGGCGCTGGTTATGTTGAATTCTTCCTCTGTTGCAGATGTGGCTATTGCGGTTCTGATGGGTGACCTTCTGGAGCGGAGACGGCTTTGGGTGGCATCTTCAAAATTCTCATGGATGGGTAGATTCCGATTGCTCATTATCTTTTTGTACTCTCTTATAAGAGCGTTTGTGCGGCGTAGGTTAGGGGGTGGTATGTGGCTTAGTACTGGGAGCCATTCCACGGGTGTAGTCTTTATTACACCAGCGATCATTCTCATTGTGTTATTGAGCTGTGCATCGATTCTATGGGTGTGGGGGCTGTTTAGCCATACCGGCGCACAATATTCGGCAGCTGAGAAGACGAGACTTAAGGCTGATGTCCGTAACGTAGTAGCTGCCGCTCCCCATGTCGTTCCACAGAGCTTCTGTATAATGTTATTCCTTGTTTTTACTTTCTCTGCTGTTTTCATTAGGTGACCTTTGAAAGAGAGTGTTCTATCGAGGGTCACACCTAGGTACTTTGGGGTTTTATTGTGGGTAAGCCATGTGGTCTCGAATTTTATTCTGAGCTCCCTCTTAGCCGCTTTATTGTTTAGGTGAAAACATGATACTTCTGTTTTGTTGCCGTTAGGTTGCAGGTGCCATTTTCGGAAATATTCTCCCATCTTCTCCAAGTCAGCTGTTAGGGTCTCCTCTGCCCCTTCAAAAGACTGACTTCTCGTTGCAAGGACCCAGTCATCGGCGTAGCCAAACTTCTTTGATCTTGTTTCCGGTATGTCTGCAATGTAGAGATTGAAGAGGAGTGGTGCAAGCACCGATCCTTGAGGTAGGCCATTTTTTAGTTTCCTCGGTGAACTAATATCTGAACCCATGGTGACTTGGATCGTTCTGTCATTCAGCATGTTGTTTAGTAGGCGAGCTGTTAGTTTACGTGGGATTATGCGGAGGAACTTATAAATCATGCCTTCTCTCCAGACTGTGTCGTAGGCAGCTGACAGGTCTATGAATGCTGCAGAGGTTTTAAGCTTTCTTTGGAACACAGCTTCAATATACGTCGTGAGTGAGAGAACTTGATCGACACAGCTGCAGTTTGGTCTGAAATCTGCTTGTTCGATTGGTATAGCATTGAGTATTTTCTGGCAAATTCTATTGTAGATGAACCTTTCTAACAATTTATATATTACTGACAGTAGTGCTATGGGCCTGTAGCTCTTCGGTGAGTTTGTTGGTTTCCATGGTTTTAAGATGGCTATTATTTTCGATCTTTTGAGGTCACTAGGCACATTACCGGTTTGGATGATGTCGGTGAAGAATCTCGCCAGCCAGAGTTTTGTGTATTTACCGCAGTGTATCAGGAGTTCTGGGTTAATGCTGTCGAGTCCTGGTGCTTTCCCTGCCTTGACCTCTTTGAGTGCTGTTTCTATTTCTTCGAGTGTGAAAGGGAGAGCGTATTCAGTTTCTGTCGCCTTATTCCTCAGATTCCTGAGTTCTCGTTTTATCTTGATCGTGTGTGCTCTGTCACTAGGGGCTCTGGACGTGGCCACTATATGAGATGCCATGGTGTTTGGGGAGACGTTTGCTGTCTGTCTTTGAATAGGTGCTCCACTTCCTAATTTCCTTAACAGGGTCCATGCTTGTCGGCTTGAAGTCTGGAAATTCAGGCTCTCCATTGCTTCTGTCCATTTACGTTGTCTTGCAGTATCAAGACTGTGGAGGAGGTCATCGGCCAGTTCTTTGTCGCCCGTCTTGAGGAAGCGCTGGTAGAGCTCGTCACTGTTTTTGGACCACCCTGGGACATACTCTCGTCGGTATCCCCTAGGGATGTGCTTCTTGGCAGTGCTTATTACTGCTCCGATGAATCTTCTATAGTTTTTATGGGTAGGTGGTATCCATCCCAGACATTTATCAAGGTCTCGAGAGTACTTTTCCCAATTTGCGTTCTTGAAATTCCATCTGGGGCAAGGCATGGAAGTCACCAGTGGGATTTGGCTGCCAATTTCAATAATGACTGGTCGGTGCTGGCTATGAGGAAAGTCGCACAGGACTTTACGGGTAGCTGGTAGTGGTTGGTTATTTCCGTCAGTTGAGGTGAAGCATAGATCCGGGTTGTATTCCTGCTCCCAGGCAGCTGATCTGAATGTGTAACGGTCTTTCGCATCAAAGATAAGGTTAAGATTTTCATTTTCAGCCCATTTCACCAAGGTTTCACCATTAGCATCACACTCCTTATATTTCCACTGTTCGTGGTGGCTATTGAAGTCTCCCAGATAGATTGCTGGGTGAGGTTGAGCCTGAATTACTGATCTTGGCCATGGAGTGGTTGGAGGTTTATAAATATTTGTAACGGTTACGCTCCCAATTTTTACTGTGACATTATGGATTCCATCACCTGACGACGTGGAGATAAGGGAGGCATTTTCTATATCATGTCTGATGTAGGTTGCAACACCATGGGTATGGTGGTAAGTGGCACCAAGTAATTCAAATCCGGGTATTTTGCCCCTTTTCCGCAGTTGTACTTCAGTACTACAATGTGTTTCCTGAATGGCGATCAGATCAATGTTGTCTTTCTTCAGTAGTTTTGATAAGTATTGGCACTTAGAATAGCTTATGCTCTCTATGTTGAGATGGCAGATTCGGACCGTAGGTCCAAGTTTCCTTGTTGGCATATCCTTAGGAGGACGTTTTTTGTGTCTACTTGCATAGTCAGGAGAACCTTTCACGGTTTGTCTGACTGCCATTATGTGCTAGCTCATTTAGCGTTACCCGGGGTGCACCACGTGGAGGCGAGCTAGCTTTACACCCCTTTTCAAGTTATGATGTGAGATTCGTCGAGTTCTACAGTCTTGTTTTGACCACTTGTAGGAGCACTGTCATTAGTGACAATTACACAACAATCTCACGACATAAACCGTAGCAATCGCTAACAGCGTTAGTGCATAACCCAGTTTTTGGAGCTGCGTTTAACAGTGTATATTCTTATACCCAGCAAGAAACCAAAATGATACTCTGATATCTCATTAATTTATATGAATCGAAAGCTGTGTTTAGCCCGCCTCAGTAGCTGCGCGGTCAGCGCAGTGGATTGATATAGGGTGACAATTATTGAACTGTATGAAAAAAACGTAAATTAGATACAGAATATGGCGTGCACACACTTTATTCAACGTGTAAACGTCACTACAGATATTCGGATTTAGGTTATGACATGTTCGATAAGCCTGCCAATATCTGCAATGATGTGGCGCAGACGAACAGCGAAATTCTGCATGTTCCACTGAAGTGTCGGAACATCGATGCTCTCGATGACCTCCTGATTGGGTGTTTTCAGCTCAGCAATGGTTTTGGGGTTATTGCTGTACACCTTGTCTTTAATATAGCCCCACAAAAAGGAGTCGCATATGTTCAGATCCGAATAATATGGCGGCCAATCTATGCCTATGCCAGTGGCCTCTCGGTACCCCAGAGCCAAAATGCGGTCCCCAAAGTGATGCCCCAGGACAGCAGACAGTCTCCTGCTTCGAAGAGGTCGAGCTCCGTCTTGCATGAACTACATCCTGTCGAAATCAGGGTCACTTTTGATAATTGGGATGAAATCATCTTCCAAAACCTTCATGTACCGTTCTGTAGCTCCCGTGCCGTCAAGGAATATCGCACTGATTATTCCCTGCTGTACATTGCACACCACACAGTCACCCGTTGAGGGTGAAGAGGCTTCTCGATCGCGAAATGTGAATTCTCAGTCTCCGAAATGCGCCATTTTTTTCGTATTGACGAATCCATCCACATGAAAGTCGGCTTCGTTGCTAAACCAAACCATATCCACATCAAAGTCCTGTTCGTCAATTCTGTGGACAATAGTGTTGGTGAAACACAACCGCTGTTCCATGACCCTGGGGCTTAATGGTTGATGGATTTGAATTTTGTATGGGAAATGGGATGAGATGCAGGTTTTTAACAATAATTTGTCGCAGTGTCTTCTTGTTGATCACTACCTGTTGTGCAGCTCGTCTGATCGATTTATTGCGTCTTGCCAGATGCTCGACCACCATTGACCAGACGTTTTCAATTGGTGAGAGATCTGGAGAATGTGCTGGCCACGGCAGCAGTACAACATTTTCTGTATCCAGAAAGGCCCGTACAGGACCTGCAACATGCGGTCGTGCATTATCCTGCTGAAATGTAGGGTTTAGCAGGGATCGAATGAAGGGTAGAGTCATGGGTCGTAACACATCTGAAATGTAACGTCCACTGTTCAAAGTTCCGTCAACACGAACAAGAGGTGACCGAGACGTGTAACCAATGGCACCCCATACCATCACGCCGGGTGATACGCCAGTATGGCGATGACGAATACACGCTTCCAATGTGCATTCACCGCGATGTCGCCAAACACGGGTGCGCCCATCATGATGCTGTAAACAGAACCTGGATACATCCGAAAAAATGACGTTTTGCCATTCGTGCACCCAGATTCGTCGTTGAGTACACCATCGCAGGCGCTCCTGTCTGTGATGCAGCGTCAAGGTCTTCGATCTGATAGTCCATGCTGCTGCAAACGTCGTCGAACTGTTCGTGCAGATGGTTGTTGTCTTGCAAACGTCCCCACGTGTTGACTCAGGGATCGAGACGTGGCTGCGCGATCCGTTACAGCCATGCGGATAAGATGCCTGTCATCTCGACTGCTAGTGATACGAGGCCACTGGGATCCAGCACGGCGTCGCGTGTTTCCCTCCTCAACTCACCGATTCCATATTCTGCTAACAGTCATTGGATCTCGACCAACGCGAGCAGCAATGTCGCGATACGATAAACCGCAATCGCGATAGGCTACAATCCGACCTTTATCAAAGTCGGTAACGTGATGGTACGCATTTCTCCTCCTTACACGAGGCATCACAACAACGTTTCACCAGGCAACGCCGGTCAACTGCTGTTTGTGTATGAGAAATCGGTTGTAAACTTTCCTCATGTCAGCACGTTGTAGGTGTCGTCACCGGCGTCAACCTTGTGTGAATGATCTGAAAAGCTAATCATTTGCATATCACAGCATCTTCTTCCTGTCGGTTAAATTTCGCGTCTGTAGCAAGTCATCTTCGTGGTGTAGCAATTTTAATGGCCAGTAGTGTATAAGTCGAAATTTATCGGCTTCAATCATCTATGTAAGACTACTGCAATTAGATGTATAGTTGTTAACGAAAGTCTATCAGAAATAGTCGCAAAGTTTACGCAATTTTTCTGCAACCTCTACTGCAACGTTGCCAAGCTGCTGGCATGTGTAAAAAGAACGATATCTGGCATTGACAGATACGCATTCGATATATGTCGCTTGCTATCGCTTGCAAGTGATCTTGAAAATTACCGATAGATGTGAGGGGGTCACAGAAAGAAGCCAAATGCATTTTGATGTGTCTATTTTTAAGGCCTATTGGTAAAAGAAAACTCCACAGTGTGGAAAAGGGTGAATACGAGCCCCTAGTAAAGCCAGGTTGGTGTTACAACTGGTGAAATAAGCTTCTGATAGTTTGAAGCGACTTCAGTGTTTTGGATTTAGCTGCCGTGAATCAGTTTCAGAGGTTGCAAGAGTAATATCCGTCGCTATGAAATTATTGAAAGGAAAATTGCAGTGAATCGAGAAATGGTGCACACTGTACAAGAGCAGCCTGCCTACACTGAAGACAAAGCACAATGCCGAAAACTGGTTATCTGGTGCCAAAATTTCTCTCCAGAGACTTTTAATGCGTAATGAGATTACGTGAGTTATGCATTTGCTGGTGCCAAAATGAGGCGAGGCGCTTTTCATATCATGTGTACTGTAGTTTTTCATTGGTTTATCTCGGTTGTTCAGTGATGGTCGCAGAGTGTCTTCCTGACACACCGTTTACCCACTTCGTTCGGCTAGTAGGAGGCTGCAACAGTCCCAGCGTGCATACAGAACGCTTTAACCTACACCTCTACGACGTTAGCCTCACGGATATGTACCAGGTCTCATGTAATGTGCGCGTGCCATGAAGAGCGTGCTGCAATATCTCATCTCGATTGGACCGCTTATCTCTAAGATACAGGTCAGTTAGAATAACTTAGTGGCAGCGTGACTGGAACGTGCAACTACCCTAATGGAATCCCGGTGACTCTACAAGCACCTGAAGTCTCTACACCTCAAATTCCTTTCGATTATTAGAGCAGGTGATGGTCACGCAAGTCTGATGATAATGGAACAAAATTACGTCACTTGACACGACTGACTCAACTCATTCTTTTTATTCAAATTATTTTCAGGTCTTTGATGAGCACAGCGCAATCTGTCCGTCTGCTGTTGACGCTGCACTCTACATTGCTTGACGAGCTGCTAAGGAACGGAGGCATAGTTGAACAGGAATAATCATTGGCGATCATGGACGACATGAAACACAACACACCCGTAGAGGTGGTGTAGTACTTTTATAGCGAAAAATGGTACGAATTTCAATACATGAGGAAGCAGGAGAAATAACATTCGTGTTTGACACTGACTCCAAACAAGAACGTCGATATCCGACTTTTAGTAAGGATAATGCCGTCCTCAGGCACTAAAGCACGTTTTGCACCTTTTATTCGCGCTAGCTACCCTAATAGTTGAGGAGTCTTTGGCGGATACTGTCCCACTTCTCTCTCAAGGAGGTTTTCAATTTTTACGCTGTTCGAGGAGGGGGTGTTCGTTGAGATTCATGTCTGCCAAGAGCATCCCAAGCATACTCTATAGGATTTACGTCCGGGGAGTACGCAGGCCAGTCCATACATTCAGTACCTTTAGTTTCCTGTGCGTCCGACACCTCGGCGGTCCTGTGTGTGCGGGCACTGTCGTCCATAAACATAAAGTCATGTCCTACCGCACCCATAAACAGAGGTACATGACCCAGAATAATCTCTCTGTAATACCGCTGTGCTGTAAGGGTACCTCGCGCCAAGGTATGCAGCGGTGTTCGGCTATTATACTTAGGGGAAAGTGGCGAAATTAATTATTTTATATTGAACTCTTTATGTATACGTTACTCGAGATACTTCAGTCTAATATAAAATTGAATTTATACAATTTTAATTTGCTTTGATGAGCTGTGAAATACAGTTAATTTTTTAGTGTGTCGTTTTGGGCCACTTTTCCCTAATGCCTGCCCACAACATAACGGCTAGGCCATGTGGATGACGTTCGTGAACAAATTGTGGCGTATAACGTGTTCCACTCCCTCCCCCCCCCCCCCCCCCCTCTACTCTAACGGGTGGTCCGAATCGCAGTGAAGAGGAATTCGTTTGAGAACATCACTCTTAACAACTGTTGCTAGCACCGACCAACGTTCTCCCTGTATAAACAAGCACTTCTGCGAAGATTGCGTGGTTGAAGCGGGACGCACGTAACAGGCTTCCGAACATACAAACCAACCTGATGTGATCGGCATGACTGCGGAATGGTTCTGGCAGAGGCACGTGTACTGGCAGCGGTTGCAAGGTCTGCAGCGATCTGCCAAGAAATGTAACGTCTGTTCCTTATCGCCACTACGCCTACATATCGATCACCGAGTGCGGTGGCGCAGTGGCTAGCACACTGGACTCGCATTCGGGAGGACGACGGTTCAATCCCGTGTCCGGACATCCTGGCCGGCCGGAGTGGCCGTGCGGTACTAGGTGCTACAGTCTGGAACCGAGCGACCGATACGGTCGCAGGTTCGAATCCTGCATCGGGTATGGATGTGTGTGATGTTCTTAGGTTAGTTAGATTTAATTAGTTCTAAGTTCTAGGCGACTGATGACCTCGGAAGTTAAGTCGCGTAGTGCTCAGAGCCATTTGAATCATTTGAACCGCACATCCTGATTTAGGTTTTCTGTGATTTCCCTAAATCGCTCCTGGCAAATGCCGGGATGGTTCCTTTGAAAGGGCGCGGCCGAATTCCTTCCTCGTCTTTCCCTAATGCGATGAGACTGATGACCTTGCTGTCTGGTCTCCTTCCCCAACCAACCCAACATATCGGTCCTCATGCGGTGTGGTACTTCGTTTACGACAACCGGCATGCTTTAGCACAGCGTTTCTATCATCAGCTGCCTTTTTAATCGCTGGATGACACTTTTGAACACACACATTACTATGGTCAGCCGGCTGGAGTGGCCGTGCGGTTCTGGGCGCTACAGTCTGGAGCCGAGCGACTGCTACGGTCGCAGGTTCGAATCCTGCCTCGGGCATTGATGTGTGTGATGTCCTTAGGTTAGTTAGGTTTAATTAGTTCTAAGTTCTAGGCTACTGTGAAAGGGTACAGAACCGCCCGACATTGAAAATAGGTACAACATACTTCATTATTTTTATCAGAACAACACATTTTTTTTGTAAAATAACTCAATTTCAATTAATACAGCGAAGCCGGATATCAGTGTGGGAAGGAATGACAATTTATTTATTTAATTGATAACATCTGCACTCCCACAAAATAAATCCCTACATCCAGTTTGGTGAGATCTGTGAAATGAATGAATGTATGGTCGTCTGCTAACCGCAGATAGTGAATGTGAATATATGATCATCTTTGAGACGATCCTTTGGCCACCTTTGGTGGGACCAAAGAGATGAAATTTACCTGAGCTTTGAGCGCCTGAAATGTGGCTGACCAATACGGTAGCAAGGTGCTCCCCCACTTCGACAGAGGTGCGAGAGGACCTGGAGAACAGCCATGTTTCAGCACTCTGCCGCTGGATCCTGTGCTGTTAAGACCTGTTTTAGTTGTGCTCCGTAAACACAAAAGAGTGGAGACATGGTATGCATGTGGAATATTTAAGAGTAGTTTGATATAATAATTTCTCTATTTTCAGGGACTTTTGTGGGGAGAATTAAATGTCAGGCAGGTAATATTAATGGGATTGTAGTAATCTTCGGAAGTGACCAACGGTCACAATGAAATCACGTGTAGCAATAAATTGAAATACTTCTGTGTGCTTAAGTTAAGCTGAATTACTAGCGTGTGTACAATAAGTTGAAATATTTAAGAAATAGCGTGTGTACCATAAGTTGAAATATTTAAGAAATGGCGTGTGCAGCACTTGAAATTAGAGACGAGTACTTCCACGTAGTGAGTACTGTGTGAGTCTCAATCTGTGTACGAGACAAAGGATAAAGAGAAGTACCCGTCCATGGTATCAGTTGAGGACTCGGGTGTGTGATGAATATGTTCTTAATATTACTTTGCGTGATATGATTCCGTATGACGCTAGATTCAAACTCTGAGAGAGAAGCAAGGTGAGTCGGCCGTCTATCCAGCAACGCCACTTGGCTTGCATTGCACAGGAAGACTTGCATATATCTCCAGAGTTCATAGTAGGAAAGTAGAATTACGAAGTGGGGCAGTGTCGTGTGAAACTGGGATAAATATTAATTGAAGTGGGAAAGCTGAAAGTGATAATGTTGTGACTATTCTCTGTGTAGTATTTCATATTGTAGTGTGGTGTATATCATGTAATTTGGGTATGTGTGGTTTGCATGGGAGAGTAGCAAGGTAGTTTCAAGAGATTAGTGGGTTATGCTTGTTCCTTCTGTACCGCTCGATCTGGAGGAAAGTTTCGTGATGATGATTGTGAGAGTCGAAGTGTGAGATATAATAAAAGATCCACCATCCTATCCAGAAAGTGCACTGTAGCGTTAAATAATTACGAGACCATAATATAGAGATTCACCAACGTAAAGCCATGCCCACTGGGCGGAATTTCTCATGTGTTATTGTTGTAGGTTATAGAATTTGTGTGTTTAGGTTATAGAATTTATCGGAATAAATAAGATAGTGAAGAGAGAAAGATTGGTGGACTTTTCCTTCGAATTGTATGTTGTCATGACGTCCCGAATTTATAATGTGTGCCCCATTCATATTCAGTGCGGTGGCCACGTGTTGATAAAATCCGTTAAATAAAAGACAAAAAGAAAATGTGGTATTGCCAGTGCTTAGTGAACAGTCAGAGTTCTGTAAATCACTGATAGTCAGATGTGCGTTTCCGTTGCGTATTATTCATACAAGAGGATAATTTGTAACTTAATTGTGAGTACGAGAGTTCATGTTACTCGATAAATAAGAATAAATCCACTCGCTTGGCAGACCATTCATCTTGCAGGCCTGACTGCTTGATGCCAAAGTATGAGCAAGGCAAGTGGGTGCCTCTCAACTGATGACCTCAGAAGTTAAGTCGCATAGTGCTCAGAGCCATTTGAACCATTTTTACTATGGTCACAGTAGTGACACTTTGACCGACTTAAAGCTGTTCAGCCGCTCGTCCACTGTCGTAAGCACTCAAATGGTGCCTTGCAGACATATTACTGCACCAAACGGAATATCATACTGATCTGTTCCACAACCACCTTCGCCAAAAGCCGTACTGCAAGAACAGTCGAATGCACAAGGAGCGTCCACGCCGAGGCTTTCCTGCAGTTAAAACGTCCCGCCCTCTTCATTTCCTTCTCTATCATTGGTCGGGTGTCCCGCAACAATTGTCGGTTGTTCCGTAGCAACTGGCGGTTGTTGCTTAGCAGTTTTCAAGCAGTTTACTATCTGCTACGGTATAATGATTGCCACATTGTTTTCTAGGTAGCTCTCTTAATATGCTGTGCGAGAGATGGCTGAACTCTTAAACCTTTTTAATCGCCACTTGATAGGTTGGCTAATGCGTCCTTGGCAATTCATCAGCCGAAATACGCCGCAGAGGCTGGCGACGTGTTACGACATCTCCGGCCCCGAGGCCCGCCCGCCCGCCAATTGCACTTCGCTGTATGGCGGTGTGTCTGCCAATACTGCCCTTGTTTCTGTCAGACGGTGACTGTCTATTTAGTAACGAAAATGGCGAGTCTATAAGACAAGCTTATTCGAGTGATTATCTCCACATCACTCTGTCAACGACGCTTCCGAAGGAAAAAGCCGCGTTAGAAGTGTGTTTGTAATTTATCGCGGTGTTTAAATGACTGACGATATAAACAGTGTGGTAATTTACGTAAAGTATGTTATAACAACTAATAGCACATTCATCTGACTATTGTAGAGGTAATAACATCGATCAGGGCGCAGGAGTGTTCGCTGCGCAGTTTAACTTGTATATCGTTACAAGAGTGATAGTCCACGCTGCATTCAACAAGGAGCAAACATAGTTAACATTCTAATTAATCGTCTCTATATAGTGTTTACGACGATTTTCAGCACATTTAGGAAGTTGCCACAATCGACAAATATATTTCAAAATGGTAGGATCTAGAGGTACATCTACAGGGTGTTTCACAATTCATGTTACACATTTTTAGAGGTTGTGGAGGGGACATAGTAAATCAAATTTGACATTGAAATCCAAGTGTGGAAACGTCATCCAGTGATGCTACAGAGCATCGAAGTTAAAGACGCCGGTGCATGTAAATTTATGTATGTACAGGGTGATTCAATGATGATGTTCTAGGAAGATGGAAAAGGACAGATGTCTCAATTTGGGGTAAGAGTCCCTGTACCGTAAAAGAATGAGTCGTAAGTCATAAGCGAAAACCGTTCTGATAGCTCTGAAAGTTGAATACATGTACTGGAACTTTCAGAGGTGGTAGTCTGGACCAAAAGAAGAAAAAATGTCCAGCAAGCATGGGCTCTAAAATGCATAGCTGACGAGCTATAAGCACTTGTTCATCTTCGCTACTCTGAAACACATCTCTTTTCAACAACCGCTCGTAGCTGTTAAGGTATGCATTTTAGAGCCCATGTTTACTGGACATTTTTTCTTGTTTTGGTTCGTACTACCACCTTTGAAAGTTGACTACCCTTCAATCTTAGCAATAACGGTACCAGCACATGTACTCGGCTTTCAGACGTATCAGAACGGTTTTGTCTAATAACTTTCGACTCGTTCATCCTCTTCCATGACCCTAGAAAGTTTGTAAGATACTCACGGAATCACCCTGTATATACGGTATACAGGCGCCGGCGCTTATAACTTCGACTCTTTGTAGTGTCGTTGGATTACGTTTCCCGATATGGGTTCCTATGTAAAACTTTATCTACTGTTCCCTCTACAACTTCTAGAAGTGTGTAACATGGATTGTGAAACACTCTGTGTACTCTGAAAGAAACCTTATGGTGTATGGTGGTGGGTACCATGTGTACCAGTGCCACTTTCCCCTTTTCTGTTCCAGTTGCGAATGGTTCGCGGAAAACCTTCAAGTGATCTCAAATCACTTTAATCTTGTCTTCATGGTCTTTTCGTGAGGCATACGTCGGAGGTAGCAATATATTGGTTGACTCTTCTAGGAAAGTACGCTCTCAGAATTTTAACAGTAAACCCCACTGTGATAAACAACGCCTCTCTTGTAACGTCTGCCTATGGAGTTGGATGAGCGTCTTCGTAGCGCTTTCATGCTTGCTAAACGCATCTGTGAAGTAACACATTGCTCTTCTTTGGATCTTCTCTATTTTGTCATCAGTCTTACCTGGTACAAATCCCAATCTGACAAGGAATATTTAAGTCGAACGAGAGTTTTATAAGCTACCTAGTCCGTGAGTGGACTATACTTCCCGACAAGTCTTCATCTGGCGCCAAGTATTATGTGATTTTACCACCATACATACGTATGCGGAGACGAAATGCTGCTTGTTAGACGTAGTACAGGGCAATGAACATAAGTTTTTAGTAGACACAGGTCTACATGTATCGTTCGTTAGTACAGACCTCTTAGGCAGGAAGAGACTTAGAACTCCACGGTACAGGTTACGTGGGTAAGTGAAAATGATGTGAAATCGTTAGGGCCACCAGTGCTCGAATCTAGCACTTGAGCTAAGAGTTTTCCTAAGTACATGCAAGTGTTGCCACATCTTGGTGAAGGTTATTCTGTAATTGTCGTACTGAATTTCCTTGATAAACAACATGCTATAATCGTTGTTTTGCAGTTTACAGCTGAAGTTCGTAGATCTTTTTTTCCTCAAGGAATAATAACTGCAAGTGAGCCAATGTTGCAAGACACTCTGATCATGGAGGTGTTGCTAACTGAGTTGTGAACACATACACTAAAGACTGGTTCCCATGATAACGTACAACCAGGTTCAGGGAAGTTGGTTTAGATTCCTGTAGATACCAATGTGACACAAAAAGTTTTGTCCCTGCTAGAACATTACAGAGTAACGAAGAATTAGATAAAATGCATTGCTTTGTGCACGGAAGCGTGGTGCACATTCATTGTTCCTGTTAGCCTGGATAATTTTGGCGTGGACAAGGTAAGTCTGCCAAGGGCTTAATGACTGTCACTTTAGATGTTCTGAATGAAGAGGACATTGATAGGTCATGTGATAACCAGAGCGATTGTTGGAGCATCTGCATTACGTAAAAAGTGAATCAGTTGCAAGAACGTGATAGACAGGTTATGGTAACTTTATTGCTACGATTTACAGATCTGTTTGACATAAATAGTCTGTTACCAGCGCGTCAACAATGTCCAGTTTAAAGGATAATATATCGTGTACCAAAGCATCTTAAACCACTGACAGAGAAATTCATTCATTTGTAACTGACATAGTGATAGTCCATGGAGTGGAGTGATTTTGATTGTTTCAAAAAAAGTCATCAGATGATTTTAGAAAGTACAGCTTCTGTGGCGATAATTGAACAAATACCATTACTTATACATATCCTATCCCTATTATTACTGAGACACTGGACAATCTAAGCCAGTGCTCAGCGCAGATAAATGGCATTTTGCTCGCACAGAAGTTAAATATCTTGGGTACATAAGCAGTGGAGAAGGTATGAAAACTGATCCCTAATTAATATCAGCATTCTGTGAATTCACAACACAACAAACAACCAAATAACTTCAGTCATTCATGAACTTAAGCAATTATTATAGAACATTCATCAAGAATATTGTGAAAATTGCCAGACTATTAAACCAGTTATTAAGAAAACTTTTAGGATTTGAATGAATGACGGAATGCCAAACTGCAATTGAGGCGCTGAAAAAGACATTGATATTAGATCCAGTACTGCTACTCCCAAATTTCGAAAAAGAATTAATCTTTTCTTGTGATGTCAGCAATAGTGCAGTCGGATGCATTCTCAGGCAAAATTAAGATGATAAAGAACATCCAGTCTCTTATGCATCTAGACAACTCAGTAAAGCAGAATGGAATTTTTCCATGATAGAAAAGTAAATGCTAACAGTCACAAGGTTATCTGTATAGTCAGAAATTTAAAACGGTAGCACATCACATCGCTAAAATGATCGCTGAGATTAAAGGATTCTTCTAGTTTATTGACAAAGTGGGCACTCAGATTGGATGAATTTGATTGAGATAGTTCATAAACCAAAGCAGAAGCATGCGAAGGTATATATGTTAAGCAGAAAAATAGGAGTACTGCAAACACTAGGTAAGAGTGTGGGTCAGTGACAGAAGGCACAAACAGCATTCATAGACTATCAGGCATCCAGACTACAGCTACAGGTATGCGTGATGTTATACTCTGCAGATTGTCAAATTGTGGACTACACGTGGTGGTTTCAGCTGTGTTCAGGGACAAAGTTTTGCAACAAGTGCATGATCACATGTTAGCATGCTATAGCAGTCACAGAACTATGGAGAGAAGAGTCGCTGAAGAATACTGGTGGGAAACTAGTAGAGATGGTATGAAACAATATGTAAAAAACTTTGTCTTGTTTACAGAGGACTGACCTTAGTCATCGGAAAGTTCTATTGCCAAGATTACTAAAACTGAACAAACCGTTTCAAATGATTGAACTCAAGATTTTAGGACCATGTAATAGAACCCTTACAGGAAATGAGTCTGTATCAACAATAACCAGACCACTAAGTCAACACAGTAGCACAATTCACGATAAATAACAGGAGCCTTTAGTCTGGTGTATCGGATACCATAAGAAAAGATTAGGGTACAAATTTCACATAGGATCTAATGAAGCAGTTGAGTCGTTTGCTTTGCATTCGCCTTTTTCATCCACATGAAAATGGATATACAGAAAGAGTACATAGAACTACACCTAAAGATAAAACCAAAAAATTTTTAACCAGATACCACTTAGATAACTTTTCTGGTAAACATTAAATTGCAATTTATGACAAAAAAGTGTTGTTCATGTGAGCAGGTTAAACTGTTCAAAGAAGCTGTCAATGCATTACCACAATTTCCATCAGCTACACCAGTATCGAAAAAAGCATCTAAAAAGATTGGAAAATGGGTTCCTAATGACGATCAAAAGAGATGCAAATTACGTTATGCACTCAGGTTATTATCAGATTTTTAATGTTATTGTTACAGTTTGCTGTACATTAGCTACCTTCAAGTACTGCTATAAGTTTATTGGTGTATCATATACAATAAAGTTCAGAAGTTTGTGTTGGGGATTATTTCTCAATAGGTAGGTTAGAGTTTATTTCCTATTTATTTGTTTCATTTACTCACATTGACAGATGAGGGAGAGATAGTGTGGCGAAAGGTGTTAATGGACTGTGGCAGGAGATGATCGCCTAATAGCGCGACATCACCTGCAGCGCCTCTCTTGGGCCCATGACCATGTAGGTTGGACCCTACACGACTGGAAAACTGCGGCCTGGTCAGATGGATCCCGGTTCGTAAGAGTTGGTCGTGGGATTCGAGTGTGGCGCGGATGTCATGAAGCCAAGGACCCAAGTTTTCAAAAAGGCACTTTGCAAGCTGGTGGTGGCTCCATAATGGTGTTGGCTGTGTTTACACGGTGTGGACTGGGTCCACTAATCCAACTGAATCAATCGTTGACTCGATATGGTTATGTTCGATTACTTGGAGACCATTTGCATCCATTCATGTACTTCATGTTCCCAAACAACGATGGAAGTTTTATGGATGACAATGCGCCATGTCACTGGGGTACAATTCTTCGTGATTGGTTTGAAAAACATTCTGGACAGTTTGAGCAAATGATCATGAATCCCATTCAACATTTATGGGACGTAATTGAGAGGTCAGTTCATGCACAAAATCCTGCATCGGCAACACTTTCATAATTACGGGTCGCTGTTGGCAGAATGACTAAATATTTCTGCAGGGGACTTCCAACGCGTTTTTGAGTCCATGCCACATCGAATCGCTGCACTACGCCGTGCAAAAGGGGGTCCGACAGGATATTAGGAGGTATCCCATGTCTTCTGTCACCTCAGTGTAATTACAAGACTATCTAAGATGAAGCATCATGGTTTGCCCAGTGAGAGTGACATAGGAAAACGCTTGGGCATGTGAGGAATAGTTTTTCTTGTGTAAAGCAGAAATAGCAGAGTGTCGAAGAGAAGTGTTGGCCCGATGACGACATTTCCAGAGAGTGGTTATTCAGTTTTACCGCCGGAGGTTGTTAACGTAAACTGTTATAAAAATGGAAAACCGACCCTCTTGACCAAAGTCGAGATACGAAAAATTGGTATATTGGTAAATGGTACAGCTTGTGTTATAGCAGGACCACAACTTCGCTTTCCAGCTGCCATCACCAGTATGACCACAATCAAGTTATCACAACCTAACTTTTATTAGGTAGTGAAGAATAAGTACACTCCTGGAAATGGAAAAAAGAACACATTGACACCGGTGTGTCAGACCCACCATACTTGCTCCGGACACTGCGAGAGGGCCGTACAAGCAATGATCACACGCACGGCATAGCGGACACACCAGGAACCGCGGTGTTGGCCGTCGAATGGCGCTAGCTGCGCAGCATTTGTGCACCTCCGCCGTCAGTGTCAGCCAGTTTGCCGTGGCATACGGAGCTCCATCGCAGTCTTTAACACTGGTAGCATGCCGCGACAGCGTGGACGTGAACCGTATGTGCAGTTGACGGACTTTGAGCGAGGGCGTATAGTGGGCATGCGGGAGGCCGGGTGGACGTACCGCCGAATTGCTCAACACGTGCTGTGTGAGGTCTCCACAGTACATCGATGTTGTCGCCAGTGGTCGGCGGAAGGTGCACGTGCCCGTCGACCTGGGACCGGACCACAGCGACGCACGGATGCACGCCAAGACCGTAGGATCCTACGCAGTGCCGTAGGGGACCGCACCGCCACTTCCCAGCAAATTAGGGACACTGTTGCTCCTGGGGTATCGGCGAGGACCATTCGCAACCGTCTCCATGAAGCTGGGTTACGGTCCCGCACACCGTTAGGCCGTCTTCCGCTCACGCCCCAACATCATGCAGCCCGCCTCCAGTGGTGTCGCGACAGGCGTGAATGGAGGGACGAATGGAGACGTGTCGTCTTCAGCGATGAGAGTCGCTTCTGCCTTGGTGCCAATGATGGTCGTATGCGTGTTTGGCGCCGTGCAGGTGAGCACCACAATCAGGACTGCATACGACCGAGGCACACAGGGCCAACACCCGGCATCATGGAGTGGGGAGCGATCTCCTACACAGGCCGTACACCACTGGTGATCGTCGAGGGGACACTGAGTAGTGCACGGTACATCCAAACCGTCATCGAACCCATCGTTCTATCATTCCTAGACCGGCAAGGGAACTTGCTGTTCCAACAGAACAATGCACATCCGCATGTATCCCGTGCCACCCAACGTGCTCTAGAAGGTGTAAGTCAACTACCCTGGCCAGCAAGATCTCCGGATCTTTTCCCTATTGAGCATGTTTGGGACTGGATGAAGCGTCGTCTCACGCGGTCTGCACGTCCAGCACGAACGCTGGTCCAACTGAGGCGCCAGGTGGAAATGGCATGGCAAGCCGTTCCACAGGACTACATCCAGCATCTCTACGATCGTCTCCATGGGAGAATAGCAGCCTGCATTGCTGCGAAAGGTGGATATACACTGTACTAGTGCCGACATTGTGCATGCTCTGTTGCCTGTGTCTATGTGCCTGTGGTTCTGTCAGTGTGATCATGTGATGTATCTGACCCCACGAATGTGTCAATAAAATTTCCCCTTCCTGGGACAATGAATTCACGGTGTTCTTATTTCAATTTCCAGGAGTGTATTAACAGCACAAAATCTAACGTTCCTCAACATCATCTAAACACCGACCTATTATACTCATGAGACGAACTGCTAGCGCCACAAAAAGGACGAATTTCCTCGGAACAGATGTCCCAGCATATTCAGCGCTATAGAAATAGACAACGGTACAACATCACGACTAAGCATTGCCACCACTAGTGCTGTCATGGTTCTACTGACAGTTTCTGTACTCTACTATTGCTCAAGACGTTAAACCACTCATCCCCCAGAACCACCAATACATCAAAAACTTGTCGAGTGGCTAAACAGCGTTAACAAGGAGCTAAAAAATTTAACTTAAAATACGATTGTAAACTTGTATTAGAGCAGATGGATTCAACATAGACAATGTACCATTAACAAACAAAACAGAGGTTTCGTCAACAAGCTTTTACAAACATTTGAACGATAACAAATTGTAAAGTTTATAACTATCCATGTAATATATGTCATGGGATTGTTCCAGAGGCAACTAAGTAAAAATGTGGAACAATTTTTTATACGGGAGAGGGCTATGTTGTGCTGTAAAACGGTGTCACGGGCAAATGCAAAAATTTCTTAAAATTTCCTCCAGCCAGCGCTAAGCCATGTCAGACCAGACCAATGCACTGTGTAGCAAACAGGTAGAGACCTGATATTGCAAATAATGTGGTACGCCCTGGACGCTATGGCTTCACCCCACCTGAGCAAGACGTGTGAATCATTAATTAAGAAACATGACCTCACTGAGGAGGGACCACAACGTCATTCTGACGGTACACCACAATGCTGCAAGAGTGAGTAGATGATCCACAAGAGCACCTAGCAGCCTGCTGAAATGGCGGAAAAGGACCAGCCTGAAACACTGAAAGCTACTGTTGCGACACCAATGTGCGGCAAAGAATGATGAGGAGCCCAGAAAACGAGAACACATGTGGTCACCCTCGGCAAGACATAACATCATTGGCTCAGACTGATGGTAATAAATACTCAGGCTTGAAAGCTCGTGTGTGATTCAGTTACAGTGAGCCAGCTACGATAGAGACACTATGATGTGCTGCCTACCATTCACCAGATGTCTTCTACCTTCGAGATTGCTGCCTGCCTGGTCTATCGAATCTGGTCTCTGCGAGGTGCCAACATCTCATCTGCTGATGTGAAGTCTTGGGGGGACTTCTACCTTCAACTTGGTGGGAGCCGAACTGATGACGTTTGGTGCACCGTCACCCTGTCACTGTATCTGGGACGCTGCCACCGACTTGCATCTCTAAGCAACACCAGCGTCCACGGCAGTCCTGTGGTGGAGAGGCTATGCGATAGCTCTGCACTACAATCTACACTACTGGCCATTAAAATTGATACACCAAGAAGAAATGCAGATGATAAACGGGTATTCATTGGACAAATATATTATACTAGAACTGACATGTGATTACATTTTCACGCAATTTGGGTGCATAGATCCTGAGAAATCAGTACCCAGAACAACCACCTCTGGCCGTAATAACGTCCTTGATACGCCTGGGCATTGAGTCAAACAGAGCGTCGATGGCGTGTACAGGTACAGCTGCCCATGTAGCTTCAACACGATACCACGGTTCATCAAGAGTAGTGACTGGCGTATTGTGACGAACCAGTTGCTCGGCCACCATTGACCAGACGTTTTCAATTGGTGAGAGATCTGAAGAAAGTGCTGGCCAGGGCAGCAGTCTCCAGAAAGGCCCGTGCAGGACCTTCAACATGCGGTCGTGTATTATCCTGCTGAAATGTAGGCTTTCGCAGGGATCGAATGAAGGGTAGAGCCACGGGTCGTAACACATCTGAAATGTAACGTCCACTGTTCAAAGTGCCGTCAATGCGAACAAGAGGTGAGCGAGACGTGTAACCAATGGCACCCCACACCATCACGCCGGGTGATACGCCAGTATGGCGATGACGAATACACGCTTCCAATGTGCGTTCACCGTGATGTCGGCAAACACGGATGCGACCATTATGATGCTGTAAACAGAACCTGGATACATCCGAAAAAAATGACGTTTTGCCATTCGTGCACCCAGGTTCGTCGTCGAGAATACCATCGCAGGCGCTCCTGTCTGTGATGCAGCGTCGAGGGTAACCGCAGCCACGGTCTCCGAGCTGATAGTCCATGCTGCTGCAAACATCCTCTAACTGTTCGTGCAGATGTTTGTTGTCTTACAAACGTCCCCATCTGTTGACTCAGGGATCGAGACGTGGCTGCACGATCCGTTACAGCCATGCGGATAAGATGCGTGTCATCTCGACTGCTAGTGATACGAGGCCGTTGGGATCCAGCACGTCGTTCCGTATTACCCTTCTGAACCCACCGATTCCATATTCTGCTAACAGTCGTTGGATCTCGACCAACGCGAGCAGCAACGTCGCGATACGATAAACCACATTCGCGATAGGCTACAATCCGACCTTTATCAAAGTCGGTAACGTGATGGTACGCATTTCTCCTCCTTACACGAGGCATCAACGTTTCACCAGGCAACGCCGGTCAACTGCTGTTTGCGTATGAGAAATCGGTTGGAAACTTTCCTCATGTCAGCACGTTGTAGATGTCGCCACTGACGCCAACCTTGTGTGAATGCTCTGAAAAGCTAATCATTTGCATATCACAGCATCTTCTTCCTGTCGACTAAATTTCGCGTGTGTAAATTTCGTGGTGTAGCAATTTTAATGGCTAGTAGTGTACATTCCATCCAGACCTGCTGGAGTTTACTCGAGCGCTCCCCTTTGATGTCCACGAGTGTGCCCTAGTGAAAAGGAGTCTGATGGCCAACGCCACTGTACAAACTACATCTGCCGCCTACTAGCCTGCATGATACCTAGGTGTGATGTGAGAAAACATGACAGAGAGAACTGGCTCGAGAATCTACTGAGGTGGACGAGTCTGTGTGTTCCAATTCGTCATGCTGCGTCCACTACCCTGGATCGGCCGCGGAGAAGGTGGTTCACTTGCATCACTTAAATGAACTCATATCTTGATAATGCTGCTTCAGTTGCACACAGTGCGCCAACTGGCTTTCACCACCGTGCTCCACGCCTCGCCACCCTGCCACCAACCGCAAGGGTCTCAGCCCAGTCCCTTACAACACGATGCTGTTACAACACAGTGTTACAACAACACGATACAAAATTTACGTTACAGTAGAGTATAAGGACCTCGACTTTTTCTTGAAAATTGACGTGATCAGTGTAGCATTATGCGACGTGATGTAGTGATTCACACAATGCACTGAAAATCAAGAGAAGTAGGATTTCAATTTTACATTTTTTTCCTTAAATAGATTAATGCGATTGCTGGGATGGTTCCATTAGTAACGGCATTGGTATTCTCTTTCCTCGTCTTTGTTCTGTTTGTAACACCCTCATAATAGATGGCATATTAAATCCTAATCTCTGATTGAAATCAAAAATTAATATCTTTTTAAACAAAGCTACGGTATAATATTTCAGCGTTGTGGAAGACTGTATTTTATTTACATGCCAAGGTCATTTATCAGAGTGGAAACATGACATAACATGATTTATTAAACAAAATGAAAAACAATAATTTACTAACTCGAGTGCCAGAGGTAACTGTCTGAATTAATGGCAACACAAAGGGATAATCCTTAAAAACTGTAATCATAGTGCTGGAGGAGTTACAGATTTGTATGTGAATTAGTTCAATGTGAACTGAGGCATATTCAGGGTGGTGTACAGGGTGGGAAGCGTCTTATTTGCATTAATAATCTGGAACATTTTATAGAATACGAGTCTAGTGTCCTTATCACTGCGCTACCTCGCTCGGCCCCACCGAGGCATTTCTTCGAGGACGCCACGAGTTGAGTCGACAATTATCTCTTCGCACTTTTAGTGGGGGCTCCGCAACTCGGTCTCACATCTCTTCTTGTGCTGGTGGCAGGTTGTATGGAAGTTCCAAGAGGTTTTCCTCACCGAGGTCAGTGTGATTGCTGCCCACGAGTTGAAATTGGCTCCTGTTTGCTGCTAAACTCGGAATATCCATTACGCGTAACAAGATGTTCCCGTCTGTCTGTAAGCAAAGCAAAACACGTGACGCAATAGATTAAATCTGAGTTCCTCCAAACATGCTTTATCTAAAAATCTCTGGTATTTCTCTCCACAAAATCTAATTTACATTTACGTGACTACTGTTGGATATCAGTTCACGCCTTTATGTGGTTTGTTACAAGGACAGTACTTGAAACTATTTGACAGAAACAGGTAGTTATTCTTCAACGTCGCTAATAGTGCACGAAGCTTTCAAAAATATTTGCCTGGTTTTGAAATAATCATTAAAGAATATATAATATCTTACGTTTAACTTGTTCATTGAAGCTAATCATTTGGACAAGCAAATTACTCATGAATTCAGAGCTTCACCGAGAACTGATAATAGTAAAAACGCTGATCTGATGTGTCAGTGAATTACTACTTTTAGTCACGTTTCTTTCGTTGAATTTACCAACTATAAGCTGATTAACTGGCGGAGATAAAAGAATAAGTAACTCGACAACTTTCACAGGGGTTTATCACAGATTTCTAGATCTACGGAGGGTACCTAGCGACTAGAAAAAAGCGCAGGTCATTCCCGTTTTTCAAGAAAGGGCGCAGCACAAATCCACGCAATTATAGACTTATTTCGTTGATTTAAATCTACGGAAGAATTATGAAATATGTTTTATGCTCAAGAACTATGAAGTTTTTGAAGGACGAAAATCTCCACTAGAAAAATCAATATGGATTCCGCAAACAGAGATCCTGCGAAACTAAGTTCGCTCTGTTCCTCCACGTGATTCATAACGCTGTAGACAGGTTGATGCAGTGTTTCTTGACTTCAGGAAGGCATTTGACACCGTCCCGCACTGGCTGAAAAAAATACGAGCTTATCGAGTATTGTTCCAGATTTGCATCTGGATTCAAGACTTCCTTGCAGATATAACTCAACACGTTGCTCTTACAGGAACAAAATCGGCACATGGTAAGGTAATTTCTGGAGTTCAAAAATGGCTCTGAGGACTATGGGCCTTAACTTCTGAGGTCATCAGCCCTGTAGAACACATCCATGCCCAAGGCAGGACTCGAACCTGCGACTGTAGCGGTCGCGCGGTTCCAGACTGTTGCTCCTAGAACCGCTCGGCCACTCCGGCCGGCTAATTTCTGGAGTACTCCAACGAAGTGTGATGAGATGGTTATTGTTTACAACTTATATATATGATCTAGCAGAAAGCGTCGGATGCTCTTAAAAACTGGTTCAAATGACTCTGAGCACTATGGGACTTAACATCCGTGGTCATCAGTCCCCTATAACTTAGAACTACTTAAACCTAACTAACCTAAGGACATCACACACATCCATGCTCGAGGCAGGATTCGAACCTGCGACTGCAGCAGCCGCGCGGTTCCGGACTGAGCGCCTAGAACCGCTAGACCACCGCGGCCGGCTCGGATGCTCTTAAAGAATGTTCGCAGATGATGTTGTCCATAACAAAGTAGCAACGCCAAATATACTGTATCGATTTGCAGAATGGCCTGCTAAGGACTAATGAAAGTTGCAGGCTCTGGCAGTAAAACCTGAACGTAAATATATGTAACATATTGCGCATACTTAGAAAAAAAAGTCACTAGTGCGCAAGTACACTATTGACGAGAAACCTTTTGAAATAGCATCTACCATAAAATACCTAGGCGTAACTACCCAGACCATATAAAAGAAAGAGTAGAAAAAGCAGATGCCAGACAGGTTCATAGGAAGAATCTTAAGGTGTGACACATCTTCGAAAGAAATCGCTTATAAGACGCTTGTTCGACCGACTCTTGAGTATTGTGCACCAATATGAGATCCTTACCAGGTAAGACTGATAGAAGGGATAGAGAAGGTCCAATGAAGAGCGGCGCGTTTCGTCACGGGATCGTTTAGCTGGTGCGAGAGCGTTATCGACATGCACAACAAACTCAGTTGGCAGTCGGTTCAAGGGGGCGTTGTACATCCTACTGAAATCTGGAGAGTCGAAAAGTATATTACTTCCTCCCACACAAATCTCGCGTAAAGGCTACGAAGAGAAAACTGGACAAATTAGAGCCAGCACAAAAGCTTACCGACAATCATTCTTCCCACGTGACATTCGCGAATGGAACAGGGTAGAGTGGATCAGTTAGTGGTACTAAAAGTATCATCCCTCACACACACCGCTATGGGGCATTCGGAGTCTGAATGAAAAGTTCACACATACTCGTATACAATTTTACTGGGAATTAACAGTTAGAGCCTTGAAACCAGCAGTCTAAAAATCATTTAATTTGACTTAGTTTGACACTCTCGCTATCTTGTGCCGCTTTGCACAGATTTTATAGACACAACTGTGATTCAATTTTAATCTGATGATTGTTTGTATGAATAAGTACTGTTTACTTGTTACATGCTCTTTTTGAATTTGTGGTCAGAGCTTTTCACCGAAGCTACCAATGAAATTCTATCGTGTCGACCTACGGTACTACGTGTTTCTCATTTTGACCTCTGACCACGACTATACGTTGTGCGTCGTGCCAGTGAATAATCATTCTGCTATAGGCTTATTCAGAGTCTCACAACATTAAATATTAAGTTAGCTAACGACATATTACATAATACAATACTGGCACACCGTGCACGGACAGTAGTAATTTAGATGTATTACTTTAATGTCTTATAGACAAAACAAGAGTAACAAGCTTTTAATTGTTACAGTTAAAGCGTGCTGCTGTGACTGTGTCTAGAACAAATAAAAATAATTATAGAATGCTGAAGCATTCACAAAATAAAGTACTTATTCATATTTTGAATTATATAAACAAATAATATTTTCATTTTGTTTAACAATCCTTGAAATATTTGAATTTTAAAGATGTTCCTCGATTTCGCCAGATCGCTTAAGGTAAATTCTGGGACAACTCCTTATAAAAATACCTGACTGACGTCGCTCTCCAATCCAAGTTTGTGCCCTATCTCTGTTGACCTTGCTCTCGGCGGGATTTATACCCTGCAATTCCTTCCCTCCTTTTCAAAAGCTTGACTCAACACATTCAAGGCAATAAAAAACAGTGAGTGCTAGGAGGTCCGTTAGAAGTTTATCACTAAATACATTAAAAGTTTAATGTATAGCGAAGTCCTTAGAAATAGCTTCACACAATATGTCTATCAATTAATAAAAGGCACGCTATGACAATGGGAGAGGAAACTATATTGAAAAAATAACCAGAAACAATTTCTGACGTTCCCCAAGGTAGTGTTATAGGCCCTTTGCTGTTCCTTATCTATATAAACGATTTGGGAGACAATATGAGCAGCCGTTTTAGGTTGTTTACAGATGACGCTGTGGTGTATCGACTAATAAAGTCACCAGAAGATCAAAACAAATTGCAAAACGATTTAGAAAAGATATCTGAATGGTGCGAAAATTGGCAGTTGACCCTAAATAACGAAAAGTGTGAGATCATTCACATGAGGGTTAAAAGGAATTCATTAAACTTCGGTTACACGATAAATCAGCCTAATCTAAAAGCCGCAAATTCAACTAAATACCTAGGTATTACAATTACGAACAACTTAAATTGGAAGGAACACAAATAAAATGTTGTGGAAAAGGCTAACCAGAGACTGCGTTTTATTGGCAGGACACTTAGAAAATGTAACTGATCTACTAAGGAGACTGCCTACACTACGCTTGTCCGTCGTCTTTTAGAATACTGCTGCGCGGTGTGGGATCCTTACCAGATAGGACTGACGGAGTACATCGAAAAAGTTCAAAGAAGGGCAGCACGTTTTGTATTGTCGCGAAATATGGGAGAGATTGTCACAGAAATGATACAGTATTTGGGCTGGACGTCATTAAAATAAAGACGTTTTTCGTTGCGACGGAATCTTCTCACGAAATTCCAATCAGTAATTTTCTCCTTGGAATGCGAAAATATTTTGTTGACACCGACCTACATAGGGAGAAACGATCACCACGATAAAATAAGGGAAATCAGAGCTCGTACGGAAAGATATTGGTGTTCATTCTTTCCGCGCGCTATATGACACTGGAATAACAGAGAATCGTGAAGATGGTTCGATGAACCCTCTGCCAGGCCCTTAAACGTGATTTGCAGAATATCCATGTAGAACCTTACTATATGGGCTAGGTGCCGCATAAGTGACATGGGAGCAATTAACACAGCTTCTGATAATGCAGGTTACAATGTCTGAAACAGTCTTCTTTCTATAGCACATCTACAAGTGCATTTTTAATTTACTGCGTATGATGCAGCATACACGGTGAAAAATAAATTCATATGACATGACTGAGTGGGTGTTCCTCAAGAGGGATGTTAAGCAGTCTGTTTTCATGTTCTACGACTTGGGCGCTCGTAACATATCCCGGAAATCTTACTGGGGAGAGAGGCGAACCATATGTCGTTTCTGTCATATCACTATACCACTGGGAGGTCAAGATAAGCGCAAACGCAGACTATGAAATTGGGGTGTCTGGCTGGGATGCGATCCCACGACCTTACGGTCTCCAAGCTCGTACTTTACCATTAGACTACAAGACCGACAGGATGTAGTGTGCACGAGTATTATTTGTGTCGCCTGCGATTCCACTCGCGAATTACGCGAAGGAAAAATTACCGACCGCGCGGTGCTTCGCTATCCAGATATTCCGCAAGTTTACTATTTTGGTTGGTATGTGATAAGTTCATAAGAGTTAGTAACATATTCCCTGCCTTCGCTACCCAGATATTCCGTAAGTTTACTATTTTGGTTGGTATGTGATAACTTCATAAGAGTTAGTAACATATTCCCTGCCTTCTCTCGGAAGGTAGGGTTTGTGTCATAGCCTGACAGAAACTAGGCAGTTCACCGCCGCCCGCCACGTGTGGGAATCACTGACGCTATGTAACTGGCCAAAAATGCAGTACAGAGCAAACATTGTGATTGGTGGTAATAGGAGTAATATGAATTGCTGATGAACAAAGTCAGAATTTTTCTGAACAACAGCACACAATGACTCTGAGTTACAAGTCAGTACGAGATCAGTGACCTAACGGTATTTCAATCGTGCGATACGAACTGCCTGTCAGCGCACTGGACCTGGCATTTATTTCATGTAAAGGGCCAAAGACTATCTCCATACGATGTATTTTCAGTGGCCCCTGAAGTCGTGGCCGTCGAAAACGGCACTAACTCAAAAATGGCTCTGAGCACTATGCGACTTAAGTTCTGAGGTCGTCAGTCCCCTAGAACTTGGAACTACTTAAACCTAACTAACCTAAGGACATCACACACATCCATGCCCGAGGAAGGATTCGAACCTGCGACCGTAGCGGTCGCACGGTTCCAGACTGTAGCGCCTAGAACCGCTCGGCCACCCGGCCGGCGGCACTAACTGCCTCACTAACAATATCATCACCATTCTCTCGGAGTCGTTCTTCATATTGCTGAATTAGAGGGATATGACATCCTTCCTCCCTTTAATTGGTCCGTTGGGTCGTTAATGGTATGTGTGGAATTGAGACTGGAGTCGCAGGGGGGCAGGAGCGGCGGGCATTCCTGCCAACGACGCAGTGATACTTGGTAGGGCGGGCGGGGCCTCAAGGACTGATTCTACTGACGGGGACGGGAATTCCACAACTGTGAGCAGCGGTTCGACCCCTATAAGCTCCTTATAGTTTGTTGCCCATGGGGATCACTACCTGGTGGGGCAACAACAATGCGAAGATTGTAACCATGCTTTGGCGGAAGTGAGGAACTTTGGCAGGCAGTGTGTAGCAGTCTGGTAGAGGCAACTGCCTGGATTTGGGCCTGGTGGGAAGCATAATCAGCTGTGGTTACTAGGTCTATGACGCGGTTGTGTTGAGAGCGTCATTCAGTTTTTGAGGCTAGAATTGACGGCGATGTCACGCAGGTGCCCTTTTATGGTTGATACTTCAGACAATTAACGTCCCCATCCCCTACGACCAGTGACGACCCATTGAGTCCACTCTGGTGTATGGCCATATTTGTCAGCCCAGACCAGAGAATTTGTACCGTTGTATGGGTGAGGCATTGAACACTAGGATGACTGGCATGCATGAACCTGATCGAAAAACGTATGGTGCCAACAGTCATGTGTCATCTCGAACTAGGCTATGGCTGTGTTCTACCTGATCTAATCGAAATGAGAACTTGTGTCAGAGGTTCCTGAGACATCACTGTGATCATCGTTTTGTTCATTTAAGCCTTGAAACTGTTGACCAACTGCTATACATCAGATTTTGATGCGAGATGAAGTGGAGTGCTGGGGAAATGTGTTACATCATTCTGCTGGAAAAAGAAATGGAACTTTCCTGATGTGATGCATGAGCCAATGGTGGATATGATAGCTTGTGGCGTTCTCTCGATGGCGAGGATCATCGATAGGCCCTATTTTGTAGCTACTGACAGGTAGGTGACACCTGGGCAACATATGGAAAGTCAGATAGGATGTCAATAACAAGTAACTACATAGTGTCCTTTAACCAGCTTGCGAAGTAGACACAGATGTGGTACTAAGGCTGAGTGGGATTAGGTCCTCGAAAGAACGTCATTCTGGTTACAGCTGGCTCTGTGCACTTGTTTGCTGTGTATTCAACATCAGTGTCAATACACAGAAAACATAAATTATACTTCGCCACTGCCATGATCCCTCAGTGTGGCCCATGTAATAGTTTGATGATGTGAGGCCAAAGTACAGTCATGACCACAGTCTGACACTTGGGCTGTTCTGTAGCCTGCATATTCCCCCAGAATAACTCTGAGCGTGTGGCACATAGAAAAATACAGATATGTCGATAGTGCTGCATCCTCAACTTTAGGTATTTTTCACACAAAACAATTGCGGATACATTCTTCTTTGTGGAATGTTGGGTCTTGATCTGTGATTCCAGCCACGTCGGGGGCCATCACTATAAATTTGTCCAACACGTCAATGATGTTTTGATCAAGCTGGAACAAATTTCCTTTATTCAGCAAGCTCGTGATCATGAGCCATCACTTGGCACAACTGAGCATTGACTTTGGCATGTTGAGTGATGGGCTGGTACTGGATCTCATAGTAGTATTTACTGAAAAACAGTGCCCACCACTGTAATTGCTTCGCCCTCTTATCTGGTAGGTTTTCTCAGTAACAAGAAACAAAATTAGTGACTCGTTGTCTATGACCATGTGGAATTTTATTCCATGTAAGAAAACATGGACTGTCAACTGTGCTACGCTCAGGTGAGGTGGAGCAGCCGCTAGCTGACAACCCTTTGGGGGCTATAGTAGGGTAGACTCTTGTTTTCCTAGCTGCTCACGAAACGTTCGTGAATCATACATCAATCTGAAACACTTCCAGCAATTCGGGTGGTCCATTGGGAAGTATTAACACCAAAATTACAAAGAGAACTCGTGTGGCTAGCCCACCTGACATGTCTGTCAGTATAAGACAAAGTAATAACAGACAAAATATCCTGTGGTAGACAATATTTTCATTGTACTGAAATGTGTGGAAGGTACATTTAAAAATTTATTGCCTTTCTACATACATAAAGCATTACAGGGACTTTCAGGAAAACTTAAATCAATTAAGAGGCTGTGTAAAGGTACGCTCCTGGTAGGGACAATGAAGGTTAACAAAGTAAACAAACTTTTTTATGCCAGATCACTTCAAAAGTATGCCATCATCAGTGAGCTGCACACTGTTTTAAATTGGTGTAATGGTGTTATAACCTGTCATGATATCATTAATACAAATTCCAAAGAACTGCAACACGAATGAGAAAGTGAATTAATCATTGTAATGAAGAAATTCATGAAAAAATAAATAGTGAGCTCGAGAAGACACCCTTTTTGATTTTTCATTTCCATTTATCAAAGTCTCCCGAGTACATTTTAGCAGGCTTTCTCCTGCTTGGTGTTAGGCTCACATAACTAACTGTATGCACTGCTTTAAGTGGCAACCTTTTGGCCATACCACCATGGTTTGCAGAGGACAGAAGAATGCGGAAGATGTGATTCCGGTATCCATGAACCAGGCATTCAATGCACTGCCTCACCCGCGTGTGTCAACTGCTCCAGAATCCATCAAGTACAGAGTAAGGAATGTCCTATATTCGCAGAAGAGATGAAAATCCGAGAGATGTAAGTTACAAAGCGCATCTGATACTCTGAAGCGAGAAAGGCATATTAGGCCACACAGCTACCTACTTTCGTCAAACCATTCACCTTAGCATTGAAACAACCCTTAAAAAGGAGTAATGTGGACCGCAGACGTTGACAGCTGAACTGAGCACAACAACCTACAGTTGTAAATGTATCTTCAAATAAGCGTCACTGCTGATGGTTCAAATGGTTCTGAGCACTAAGCGACTTGTCATCTGAGGTCATCAGTCTCCTAGAACTTAGAACTACTTAAACCTAACTAACCTAAGGACATCACACACATCAATGCCCGAGGCAGGATTCGAACTTGCGACCGTAGCGGTCGCGCGGTTCCAGGCTGAAGCGCCTAGAACCTCTCGGGCACTCCAACCGGCGTCACTGCTGAAACAATCAAGATATCCTACAGCCGAAATAGTGGTGGCAGCAGAAATAACTGTCAGGAAGAATATCACACCTCCTAATGCACACATAAAACGATAATAAAAACGTTTCTGTTAAAGCAGCCTTACCTCCTCCCCAACATCCAAACAAAAAAAAAACTAAACTCCTCCCGAACAGGCCATGAAGGCCCAGCGGTACCGACCGGCCGCCGTGTCATCTTCAGCCCATAGGCGTCACTGGATGCGGATATGGTGGGGCATGTGGTCAGCTCACCGCTCTTCCGGCTGAATGTCAAGTTTCCGAGACCGGAGCCGCTACTTCTCAATCAAGTAGCTCCTCAGTGTGCCTCACATGGGCTGAGTGTACTCGCTTGCCAACAGCGCTCGGCAGACTGGATAGCCACCCATCCAAGTGCTAGGCCAGCCCGACAGCTCTTAACTTCGGTGATTTGACGGGAACCGGTGTTACCACTGCGGTAAGGCCGTTGGCCCCCAACATCCAAGCTGGGGACGGAAAACAGCTGGTCCATCCTGTCTAATGGACCATGTATCATGATCATAACAACGATGGGCTCATTGATGGGTATATCACCTGTGTAGCATTTGGTATAAATTTAGCATACTAATTTATTTTATCCAAGAACGAATGGAGTTGCTTCAAATCGTTGGACACAAGGAGATTCTCCATCACTTCAATGGGGACTGATATGAGCCTGCGACTATCTTTGGTCGGTAGCAGTGTTAGTGCCATGACTTGCTGTTAGGTGGTGGTGCTGGTACGGTGACGTAGATGGTTCAAATGGCTCTGAGCACTATGGGACTTAACATCTGAGGCCATCAGTCCCCTAGAACTTAGAACTACTTAAATCTAACTAACCTAAGGACATCACACACATCCATGCCCGAAGCAGGATTCGAGCCTGCGACCGTAGCGGTCGCGCGGTTCCAGACTGAAGCGCCTAGAACCGCTCGGCCATACCGGCCGGCAGGGTGACGTAGAGCTGAAACATAAGCATCTATGCTCATTACCGGGGTTGAAGAACATGATTCGGAAATTCGAATTAACTGGTGATTAGGGACTTGGTTCTAAGAAAGGCCAACGGCCAATTGCGCTGTAAGTTGTTGAAAAAGTTACTGTGCCCATGGCTGAGAATGCTGGACGCAATCTGCTATCTTCAAGCAACGCATGGCCTGTGTCACGACAGCTGAACATTCCATGGTCCGCCAAACTGTTGTGAAAAGTTGTAAAACTGTGTCTTGTGCACAGGCTGTTGTGGATGTAGATGGTGGTCTCAATGAGCAACGTTTGAAATCTGGACGCAAACATAGTAGGAAATTAACGAAACAATGTTACCCGCTCATGTGGAAATTAAAATACCTTTCGTCAGTGGTTTATTCGTTCTCTCTCTTTCACACGTCTTTACAGATGTTTCCACAAAGTTTCATTGTCCTAAACGTGTTCATCAATTTCTGCTCATTTAGTGTGGGAAATTCTGAAATCTCCGTCCACACAAGATCAGTATTGCGGATGAAGTAACTGTACAACACTGTACGCTGTCGTTGGTGTGAATCGCCTGTGAGTCAGAGCTGGTCTAATTTGGCTTAGCCTCAAGCAGTGACAGCATGACACATGATCTGGCAAGATGTCGTTGGCCTGCAGAGTAGAGTCATGTTGATGATCGTATCCGCCAAAATATGCCACCAGGGACGATACTAGATTCTGCACTGTAGTCACAGATCCGAGAATGTCGTCTCTGACAGTTAGGTGGTGAGTGATGAATGGTGGAAGAGTGGCGTTACAATAATTAAACTGGATCGGCCATCAGAGTCCCCTAATAATGGTTTGATTGCTATTGCTTTCCCACTTCCCCTCCCATACTAAATTTTATTTTTTTTATTGTTTCGGAGTGGACTTCCCAAAATTGTCTTGATAGAACACTAACAGTAATAATCAGAGATGCAAAAATGATGTGCTCTTAACTTTATACAGGATCTAATTTCGATATTTATTATTTTAATTCTACACGTAGAATGGGATGCACAACTAAGGAGTATTCTCGAGTGCTGACACCAAGCGAGCTGGCGCAGTCGTTAGCACACTGACTCACATCTGGAAAGACGACGGTTCAGATCCTTATCCCACAGTCCAGATTTAGGTTTTCCGCGATTTCGCGAAATTGTCTAAGGAAAATGCCGGGATGGTTTCTTTGAAAGAGCGCCTTGCCTAATCCGAATTAGTGTTGAGTCTCTAATGCCCTCGTTGTCGACGGGACGATAAGCTCTAAGTTTCCTCCTTTTTTTTTTCGACTGCTGACGAACAGTGTTTCGAACTGGACGGATATATTTTATTCAGTTGGAATGAACCTTTCAGGCCGAGGCTCTATGTACACTGTTTCTAAAATAGCTGACGTATTAAAACTGGGTGCTGTATAGAGATCTGAACAATAATTTCTGCTTTTCACGGAAAAAACGCTTACCTTCCTAGCTGTCCAACCACGTCTCCGGAGTTGGCTGAGGAATTCAGTTTGCCAGTAGCTAACTGATCAGATTCAACAAACTACACAGAAATCCATACTTTGTATAGAATTACATGGAAAATGGCGAACTGATTACAAACTGTATATGCCGGCCTGTGTCTCCGAGCGGTTCTAGGCGCTTCAGTCTGGAACCGCGAGACCGCTACGGTCGCAGGTTCGGATCCTGCCCCGGGCATGGATGTGTGTGATGTCCTTAGGTTAATTAGGTTTAAGTAGTTCTAAGTTCTAGGGGACTGATGACCTCAGAAGTTAAGTCCCATAGTGCTCAGAGCCATTTGAACAAACAGTATAATCAGAAGACAAAACTGAGCGATGGCTACACTAAACTCTGTATAAATAGGTTTCACGTCATTAAATAACTTCTTTACAAGAATGAATTAACGCAACAGAATTGTACACTAGGGATAAGCTGAATGACGCTGCTCTATTTTAAAGAGACTGACTTCGTATTCGGAAAGATAGACGCCATCCTGATACAGCTTTTCCGTGATTTCTCTGTATTACTTCCTACTACTGCTAGGGTGGTTCTGACTACGAGATATGGCCACAGTCAAGTACCGGTCCTGTTCTTGTTACACTAGACCTGTATGTATGTAAATTCCTGTTTGTATTAATTATGTTTTATATTCCTAAACTGTAATACCATGACATGTCTAATATCCTTGCGAAACTGATATACAGATGAATAAAATTGCTACTACCACCACCACCACCACTACTACTACTACTACCACTACTACTATCCGACGGAAGTGAGTTAGGACATGGCTATCTTGTAGATCTCGTGGTACGTCATTCTCGTCGGCCTGTGTTAGTCAAGCAATCATGGACGCTTCTGGAATGTTTTCTTACGCTTATGGATCGTCAGATGTGAAGGACCCAGTCCGCATCTGTTACTCAGACGCATCCTGTATGAGACAAGCTCTTAAGATGTCTGCGTACGAGTGACTAGACTCTAACCAGGAGATATAGTATTAGGAGTGATCTGGGCAAAATATGAGCAGAAACTGGACACACAAATGTGGAATTTGTGGAGGTCTTTCAGCGACATGATCGGTCCTGGGTAAACACTGCTGTAAGGACAGGATGCTCCGGACACCGGCAAAATCTCGCGTGAGTGTTGTTCGACTTGATGCTATTGCTAGGCGGAGATACACTACACATGGTCTGCACTCAAATAGGAAGGGGAAAGATAAGTTAGCTTCTCTATTAGCAGATACTGTAAGGGGGCCACAGTCACACAAGGGATGACCCCTATGGTTAATGGGACCAGGCAGACAAGTTTTTTAGCTTAAATCCAAAGTCCAGACAGACAATAATCAAGAAAAATAGAATTAAAGAAGCTTCATGTACAGTAAATAAGGATAAAGCTACGGGTAGCATCAAGTAGCTTCATCAAAATATTAGGGGAATAAAAAATTAGGTAGATGAGCTTTTAGTGTGTTTAGCTGATCTCAAAAATAAGAATGAGATTGATATACTTTGACTGACTGAACAACATGTAACTGTGGGGATGGAAAGTGCCAGTATAAATGGGTACCTTTTAACATCTTGCACTTGCAGATCTAGCACAGATAAAGGAAGCGTTGCCATTTACACAAAACAAGGGTATAAGTACACAACAGTAGAAGTAAGCAAATTTTGTGTCGATTAGCACCTTGAAGTTTGTGAATGTGAACTACAGCTAGATAAGTAGTGTTGATATTAGCAACAGTGTACAGATCCCCATTAGGAGATTGGGAGCTATTCGTAAAAAAGTGTGACTCCATATTATCCTGACTTTCAGACAAAAAGAAGGAGTTTTTAATCTGTGGCAACTTCATTGTAAACTTTCTAAGCAATTCTGATAGGAAAAGTGAACTAGAAGTGTTATTAATCACATATAACTTAGAATCAGTGATCAGTTTCCCTACACGTGTAGCTCAAGACAGTAGCACTCTAATAAATAATGTATTTGTGTAGCAAGAGGATGTAAAACTAACAAATGCTTTTCCTGTGATGGATTATCAGACCGTGATGCACAGCTGATTAACTTACAAGGATGTACAGTTTAGAAACCATTAAGTAAAAGTGTAAGGCTGGACAAACCGGTATCTATAGAGCATGTCAGAGAAAGATTAAAAAAATGCTAATTGGGAGATGTATATAATGAGCCAAATGTCAATGTTAAATGCAACATATTTCTTGATAAATTTATGTCCCTTTTTGAACACTGTTGCCTCCAAGAAATTACTAAAGGCAACATCAAACAGTTTTCAAAGAAACCTTGGATCACTACAGGTATTAAAGTGTCTTCAGAAAGGAAAAGAAAATTTTATGAGGCAGCAAGATGTAGGAAAGACCCAGAATTAATTTTACACTATAAAGATTATTGTAACATACTGAGAAAAGTAGTCAGAAAATCAAAAAATATGTATATTAGAGATGAAATTAACAACTCGGGCAATAAAATCAAATCAGTATAGAATACTGTTAGATGAAAGACAGGAAAGGTAACCACTGGGGCAGTTAGTATTACTATTAAAGAGAATGAGACCATCTTAACCAACAGTACACAAGTAGCTTGTGTATTTCACTATCATTTCTTAAGTGTAGGTGAAAAAATTGGTGAGAATAGTTCAAAAGAAAAAGCCATGCAGCACATGGAAGAGTCAGTTTAGAGAAATAGAGTCAGATTAATTTTCATCTAACAACTTCTTGCGAAATAATGAAAATAATTAAATTTTTGAAAAATAAATGTTCTATTGTAGCAGATGACATTTCTAACAAGATATTAAAACAATGTGAAGCCTCTACAGCTGATGTTCTGAATCACGTCTGTAATGCATCATTAATTCAAGGTATTTTCCCAGACAAGTTAAAATATGCCATTGTCAAGCCTCTCCACAAAGAAGGGGACACTATGGATGTCAATAATTCCCAGCCAGTGTCCTTAAAATGTCGAGAAAGTAATGTACTCAAGAGTTGTTAGCCATCTCAGCAGTAATGGGATACTTAGTAAATGACAGTTTGGAATGCAAAAATTGTTGTTCCTCTGTGACAGCAATATACAGTTTCACTGCCCACGTAATAGAATCTTTAAATAGTAAAATGTCATCAATATGAATTTTCTATGACTTATTCAAAGCGTTTGACTGTGTGAACCATGACATTATGTTACAGAAATTACAATTCTATGGTATAAATGAAACAGAATATGAATGGTTTAAGTGATATCTACAGAACAGGAAGCAATAAGTTTCTTTATAGGGTCTAAGTGATTTAAGGAAGTTTTCCACTTCATCTAACTGGAGTGAAATTATATTAGGTGTTCCACAGGGTTCGATCATGGGTCCCCTTCTGTTCTTGATATATGTGAATGACCTCCTATCCCATCTGAAACAAGAAGCTAAACTGATGATACAAGCATCATTATTAATCCAGTGGAAGAAACTCCAATAGAAAATGATACAAACAATGTCTTTCGAAAATTTATTGATTGGTTTTCTGCGAATGGGCTTGCTCTGAACTTTGAAAAAACACAGTTCATCCAATTTTCTACTGAAAGGAGTACAGTTCCTTCAATAAGTGTAACATATCAACAGAAGTCAGTAGCCAGGGTAGAGAATACTAAGTTTTTGGGTGTGCATATAGATGAGAATCTTAATTGGAAAATTCATATTTTGGTTCTCCTAAAGCGACTAGGTTCAGCAACTTTTGCAGTCAGAATAATTGCTAATTTTGAGGATATAGAAATTAGCAAGGTAACATACTTTGCATACTTTCACTCTCTGATGTCATAAAGAATAATATTTTGGGGTAACTCAACACTGAGGAAAAAAGTATTCACTGCTCAGAAGAAAGTGGTTAGAATAATGTGTGGGGCTCATTGTCGCACATCTTGCAGGCATCTCGTTAAATGGTTAGGAATTCTTGCAACAGCCTCACAGTACATTTACCCAGTAATGAAATTTGTTCTCAACAACATGGACCAGTTTAAAAACAACAGTGACATTTATGATTATAATACCAGAAGAATGAAAGACTTGCACTATCCCCTGCTTAACCTATCTTTGACATAGAAAGGGGTAAAACATGATGGCGAAAACTCTTCGATAAATTACCAGATGAAATAAAATGTCTTACAGACAGCAGTAACACATTTAAAAATAAATTGCAATCATATCTCCTTGGCAACTCCCTCTCTACCACAGATGAATTTATGAATAGGAATAAATAAATCTAAAAGTATAATATATGTACTTTGTGCCTTTTAAGAGCATGGGGAAGGTGACAAAAATTATAAGCTTTTTTCTCTTTTTTTTTAAAGACCTTCATTCATGTGTGCATTTCTTATGCTCTTGACACGTTCCATATCATAACGGTTACCGTGAGATTTATCAGTGGAACGCATAAGTAAAACTAACTAAACAAAGCGACAGCATTGACTTATGTTTTACAGCTGGACATGTTTTGCAGAGTCTGTGGAGGAATAGGAGCCCATTCTTCCTCAAGAGCCGAAACTAGAGGATTTAATGATGTTGGACGCTGGGATCTGGGGCAAAGTAGACGTTGTAACTCGTCCCAGATGAGTTCCACTGTGTTCAGGTCGAGATTCTGGGCAGACTAGTCCATGTCAGAAATGTTACTGTCAACAAAGCATTGCCTCACAAATACTGCTTTATGACAACGTGTATTTTACGCTGATGCAATCATCGTCTCCGCACTGTTCGTCTACGATACACAGTACACAGTGATGTTAAATATGTCCACATCCATCTCCATTTATCATCGTTTTCTTAGGTGAACTAATGGGGCCACAACCTAACCGCAGAACATCTCCATACTGTAACATCACCTCCTCCGTTCTTCGCTGTTGGCCCTACGCATCATGGCATCCAGGCATTCACCAAACCCTAACGCTCCCATCAGATTGCCACAGGGTACAGCGTGATTCATCACTTTTCATCAGTCACCCACTATCTAATGGCGTCTCTCTTTACGCTACGTCAGGAGTCGCTTATCGTTGACTACTGAAATATGTGACTTGTAAGGAGCTGCTCGACAGTTGTGCCCCAGTCCTTTTTAACTTTCTACGCAACCCACACTCTACTGCCATTCACTATAATATTGGTAACTTTTGTCGTAATACGAAAATTGAAAAGAAGTTCAAATTTTAGGTACATACTTTTATTTATTTATCAATGTACACGTCAAGTTCCGTAGGACCAAATTGAGGAGCAAATCTCCAAGGTCATGGGACGTGTAAGTACATGAAATTGCAACATAAAAGTAATAACAGATAAAAATAAAATGTTTATGAACCCAAAAAAAGTCAAACCATAAGTTTAAGTAAACGCAATCAACAATGTGACATATGAATCAGTTTATAATTTTCAAGGAACTCCTCAACAGAATAGAAGGAGTGACCCATGAGGAAACTCTTCAGTTTCAATTTGAAAGCACATGGATTACTACTAAGATTTTTTAATTCTTGTGGTAGCTTATTGAAAATGGATGCAGCAGTAAACTGCACACCTTTATGTACAAGAGTTAAGGAAGTCCGATCCAAATGCAGGTTGGGTTCAAAAATGGTTCAAATGGCTCTGAGCACTATGGGACTTAACAGCTGTGGTCATCAGTCCCCTAGAACTTAGAACTACTTAAACCTAACTAACCTAAGGACAGCACACACATCCATGCCCGAGGCAGGATTCGAACCTGCGACCGTAGCAGTCGCGCGGTTCCGGACTGCGCGCCTAGAACCGCGAGATCACCGCGGCCGGCATGCAGGTTGGGTTTCTGTCGAGTATTAACTGACTGAAAGCTGCTTATTCTTGGGAATAAGCTGAAATTGTTAACAAGAAACGACAGTAAAGATAAGATATTGAGAGGCCAACGTCAAAATACCCAGACTAGTGAACAGGGGTCGGCAAGAGGTTCGCGAACTTACACCACTTATTGCCCGAACCGCTCGTTCTGAGCCAAAAATATCATTTTAGACTAATTTCAGTGTAGAACGATCGCTTACTTCAGATACCGTTCGAATAGCAAAAACTGCAGGTCCTCTTTAAGCTATCTCTGCATGCAGTATTTGAGGAGTCATATACCTGACAATATATGGTGCATAATTTACAAGCATTCTTCGGAGAATGATAGTTTCCCATGCTTTGTGACGTGACCGTTCGTTTTACTCATTGTACGTGGAATATTTGTGCGACCTAGTAGGTCAACATCTGTTTTCTCGTAATTTTCCAGCAATTACTGTTGTAACTGTATGGACTCAGACAATACCACGTTGAGAGAGATTCACCAGGAAGATGTCCAGACCCTTTTAGATTTTGTGGCACAACATATAGGGGCTACGACTGCGTCACGTGGTGACTTCACTACCTACTCAATTATTAAAGTCAAAGATCACGCATAGTTTATTAAAGCTAGGTAATTGTGTACTGTCGCGCACACAGTATGTGGTACGAAGTTCGTTTCAGCCACAGCTTTCTATTTTGTTATTAAAATTTTCACAATCATTATTTTGAGAGTAAATAAAAAATTGGTGATTATAAGGGTCGATGAAAAAATTATCGTTCAAAGGCGATACAGTCCAGAGTCGGTATTCCAGTCAGGCAGAATCGCCATGAACATTGAGGCAATCGTCCCACCGACGCACCAGGTAGAAGATACTCGTTTGGTAAAACACCGTATCCTACTGCGTGAAGAAGTCCATAAATCCCTGTTGCATATTCTCTTCCGACGGGAATCGTCGACCTTTCAAATCTTTTTTAAGGGACCGAGGGTACTTGCTAATAACGCCGCCACAGTTTACGTTTTCGCATTTTCAGCACGTACGTTGGAAATACCCGAACGTCACACTAATCCCTTTCCTACTTGTCGTTGCTTATACACTGACAAAAGTCATGGAACAGCAATATTCACATATATAGATGGTGGCACCGTCGCGTTCACATAGTGTAAAAGGTCACTGCATTACCGGAGCTTTCATTTGTACTCCGGTGATTCATGTGAAACGGTTTCAGAGGTGATTATGACCGCAAGAATCAACAGATTTTGAATGCGGAAAGGCAGTTAGAGCTAGAAGACGATCCGCAATGCGGTACGTCTAGGTAGGTTTCGAAGGTGGATCCACGAGGGAGAGGACTGAGTCGGGTTTATTGGAACCTCAACCTGAAACATTCCTCACACACAAAGAAAGAAAATATGTTATGTGGACATGTGTCCGGAAACGCTTACTTTCCATGTTAGAGCTCATTTTATTACTTCCCTTCAAATCACATTAATCATGGTATGGAAAGACACAGCAACAGAACATAGCAGCGTGATTTCAAACACAGGAAATGTTCAAAATGTCCTCCGTTAGCGAGGATACATCCATCCACCCTCCGTCGCATGGAATCCATGATGCGCTGATGCAGCCCTGGAAAATGGGGTATTGTACCACAGCCGTCCCCAATACGAGCACGAAGAGTCTCTACATTTGGTACCGGGGTTGCGTAGACAAGAGCTTTCAAATGCCCTCCTAAATGAAAGTCAAGAGGGTTGAGGTCTGGAGAGCGTGGAGGCCATGGAATTGGTCCACCTCTACCAATCCATCGCTCACCGAATCTGTTGTTGAGAAGCGTACGAAAACTTGGACTGAAATATGCAGGAGCTCCATCGTGCATGAACCACATGTTGTGTCGTACTTGTAAAGGCACATGTTCTAGCAGCACAGGTAGACTATCCCCTATGAAATCATGATAACGTGCTCCATTGAGCGTAGGTGGAAGAACATACTGACGAAACTAAAATGAGCTCTAACATGGAAATTAAGCGTTTCCGGACACATGTGCACATAATATCTTTTCTTTATTTGTGTGTGAGGAATGTTTCCTGAAAGTTTGGCCGTACCTTTTTGTAACACCCTGTATACTACTGGCCATTAAAATTGCTACACCAAGAAGAAATGCAGATGATAAACGGGTATTCATTGGACAATTATATTATACTAGAACTGACATGTGATTACATTTTCACGCAATTTGGGTGCATAGATCCTGAGAAATCAGTGCCAAAAACAACCACCTCTGGCCGTAATAACGGCCTTGATACGTCTGGGCTCAAACAGAGCTTGGATGGCGCGTACAGGTACAGCTGCCCATGCAGCTTCAACACGATACCACAGTTCATTAAGAGTAGTGACTGGCGTATTGTGATGAGCCAGTTGCTCGGCCACCATTGACCAGACGTTTTCAGTTGGTGAGAGATCTAGAGAATGTGCTGGCCAGGGCAGCAGTCGAACATTTTCAGTATCCAGAAAGGCCCGTACAGGACCTGCATCACGCGGTCGTGCATTATCCTGCTGAAATGTAGGGTTTTGCAGGGATCGAATGAAGGGTAGAGCCATGGGTCGTAACACATCTGTGATGCAGCGTCACGCGCAACCGCAGCCATGGTCTCCGAGCTGATAGTCCATGCTGCTGCAAACGTCGTCGAACTGTTCGTGCAGATGGTTGTCGTCTTGCAAACGCCCCCATCTGTTGACTCAGGGATCGAGACGTGGCTGCACGATCCGTTACAGCCATGCGGATAAGATGCCTATCATCTCGACTGGTAGTGATACGAGGCCGTTGGGATCCAGCACGGCCTTCCGTATTACCCTCCTGAACCCACAGATTCCATATTCTGCTAACAGTCATTGGATCTCTACCAACGCAATCGTGATAGGCTACAATCCGACCTTTATCAAAGTCGGAAACGTGATGGTACGCATTTCTCCTCCTTACACGAGGCATCATAACAACGTTTCACCAGGCAACGCCGGTCAACTCGCATGGAAACTTTCCTCATGTCAGCACGTTGCAGGTGTCGCCAACCTTGCGTGAATGCTCTGAAAAGCTAATCATTTGCATATCGCAGCATCTTCTTCCTGTCGGTAAAATTTCGAGTCTGTAGCACGTCATCTTCATGGTGTAGCAATTTTAATGGCCAGTGGAGTATGTATAGACACAGTTCGGGACATAACACGGGTTGGATCCATATTCTAACACTACCTCAGGCCAACCCTGGGTCATGGGATCCAACTGTAACACATGCATGGACATACACATACAGAAAATAGATCAAATGCAGCACATGTGTAGAATATTTGTTTGTGAGTTGCTGGGTGCATTCGAGTACAGTGCTATACTATACCTACTGATTAATGTGCTGTTCTACCTTGTACATACGAATAATACTCACGATGGACTGTCTCCATCCTTCCAACAGACGTCTAGCACACAAAACAGCGGAACTGGGATGATCATATCCCGTTCAAAAATGGTTCAAATGGCTCTGAGCACTATGGGACTCAACTGCTGAGGTCATTAGTCCCCTAGAACTTAGAACTAGTTAAATCTAACTAACCTAAGGACATCACAAACATCCATGTCCGAGGCAGGATTCGAACCTGCGACCGTAGCGGTCTTGCGGTTCCAGACTGCAGCGCCTTTAACCGCACGACCACTTCGGCCGGCGATCATATCCCGTCATCATGGATCTTTAATAAGACTATAAAGCGAGGTGTGATAGACGCAGTAGGATGCTTTGGTTTGTTGTAATTACTAGAGAATCTAGACAACATTGTTACGAAATATCGGCAATATAATTTGATGTTATGTCCTTTAGCAGGATGAATTTAAATGTGCGTACATATCCTACAGAATCGTTTTACGAAGAGTTTTTCGCTATTTGCGGGGCTGTAGCAACGTCGAAAATAACATGAAAGTGGTTGAAATCGAGATTTCGCGATTGGCAATAAGCATGCATAGTTTTTATACGTACGTGTGTAGAGCAGTCAGCGGCGGTCGGTTGGGGCTCTAATGTGTAACTTGCTAACTGTTCGTCTATAAATTACGTTGCCGGGTGTGCGCACTCTGTATGTGCGGGGAAGGGAAACTCTCACGCTCCATGATGCCAAGTTCAGTTCACACACTGTCAACTAATAAATAACTTGTACTAGGTTAAGAAAAGCGAAATCTACAGTTTTTAGATGTCCTGACATGGTTGTGGGGACGTATCAAAGTTGGAAGGTGTAAACAAAAGTGACGAAGCTCATCTGGTAATCTGTAAGACCATATACTTATGGAAAAAATACCAGAGTTGTAGCAAAAATCAACTCTGTACACATGTCACCTCCCTGTTGCAGATCCCTACGCGGTGCAGTAGAACTCAGATGAACAAGTATAACTGTGACAGACTTTGAGTTTCTATCAAGTGCATCGCTACATGAGTCTGCAGACAAGCTCTCTGATGTGTCTTAGTAGTACACTGATTTTTTCCGACTACGAGTTTCCAATCTGCACCAGTCGTTACGTCTCATCTAGGTACGAGGCGAGTGTTACTATACTTTTCATGATATTCCTATCCAAAATGCATGTATGTAGATAATCGGGAAGAGGGTAATTCTTAGGGGTTTTTAGTAGGCTGGTATATAGGACACACAAATACCCTTGTATAAAATCAAACAGCGAATGGGTATGCCAGCAATGTGACCACATACATACGGAAAAATATCGAAAAATATGAAAAAATGACATAAAATCGATAAAATTCGAGGAAAACCTGGTATAATTAAGACAAATTGATGGGAATAGGTAAAATTGACGAAAATATGACGGGATATGTAAAATCGCGAAAAAACTTGCAAAACTTGCAAAATTGTCGGAGAATACATAAAATTAGAGAAAAAGTACCATGAAATGCGGGGAAATGAGGTGGCAAAAGCTTAAGATTTGTGCTCTGCCTGCGTTCAGTTTTAACTCTTCCCCTCCCCCTGTGAAGTGCATGGGTTTTTGTAACATATAGTTCAACTGAGGCGACATAAGTATTACACAGAGGCGCTATATTAAAGCAGGCTAAACATATGTATCCCAATCCAACTGTGTTCTCACACATGCAGTCGAATATAGATACTACCGAATTACGGTTGGTTCTCACAAGCAATGTTATTCCTCAAGTATTAAAGAGAAGAATCAATGTGTTTATCAGACTTTAGTAATTCCCTAGAGTATTCTGCAGGAGAGTGGTTGACGCCACATATATCATCTTTAATAGTGTGAGGGAGGGGGAGGGGGTGTACTCGAGAGACATGGTGTTATGACGAAATTGCTGCATTATCCTGCACGTGAGCAAAACGACATGACATCAGACTAGGACTTCTTTGTTCAAGAGGAATGTTACCAGAGCCGTGGTGATGTTGCTATAAGCAGCAATAAGACTGTTACATCTCCTTTGGCTACTGATTGGGGTGCATATTCCCTTGTAAGAAGTTGCTGCTTCTTCGTGTGCATTTTCGTGCAGCAGAGCGTGGGTGATACCTCAATGTATCAGCTATTGGCAATATTCATGTCGGCTTTTCCTCGCTCTGTTTCCTTGTGAGACAGAGACACATCTGTCAAAACCGATACTACACTAATAATAGGCACCACTGACGCGGGAAATGTGATCGAGAGTACATAGTTTTCCGACTTAACGAAACATGTAAAATCCATTAATTTCTTAAAAGACAGAACAGCAGTCTCCTGACTTAATTCTATTTGATTCATAAACAGCTCGAGTGGCGGTTATACACAAGAATAGTATAGGTGGAAGTAGTTTTATCATTTTAAAGTTTGTCACCGTAGTGACTGGGGTAGGAAACTTGCAACGTGGTTGTATGTCTGATGTTGGAAAAATTTGTCCTGCATTAGAGTATTAAGAGCGTTAAATTCCACACTAATACTTCTGAAACTATATGGCTTTAACAATATACCATTTTTAGGTGCAGAACACTGTAGCCATTGGAGTGAGTGTTTATGCTCTATAATCATTTCTCTCACGCCGTTGCCGGCCGCTATGGCCGAGCGGTTCTAGACACTTCAGTTCTAGGCACTTAAGTCCGGAACCGCGCTGCTGCTACGGTCGCAGGTTCGAATCCTGCCACGGACATGGATATGTGTGATGTCCTTAGGTTAGTTAGGTTTAAGTAGTTCTAAGTCTAGGGGACTGATGACCTCAGATGTTAAGTCCCATAGTGCTTAGAGCCATTTGAACCATTTTTATGACGCCGTTACCTTCCTGGTACTGACTCCAGACAGTGGAACAATAAAAATGGTTCAAATGGCTCTGAGCACTATGGGACTTAACTTCTGAGGTCACCAGTTCCCTAGAACTTAGAACTACTTAAACCTAACTAACCTAAGGAAATCATACACATCCATGCCCGAGGCAGGATTCGAACCTGCGACCGTAGCGGTCGCACGGTTCCAGACTGTAGCGCCTAGAACCGCTCGGCCACCCCGGCCGGCGTGGAACAATACTTGAGAATTGATTGCACAGTTGATTTACGAGAAATGTTAAAATTCCATCCGCCTGGAACTCCATCTTGTTTGAACTACTCGTTTCTTCTTAACCGTCTGTTATATCACCGCAACAATCTCACATCTATTAGACACTTATAAGAAGTGCTAGCCTCCCCGACATGTATACATGTGGAGAGATCTTGTGCATTTGGATGGGTGCCGTGGGTGAGATTGGTGCGGAACAGTCTTCGCTGAAGAGCACTTGCAGACACAGCTCACCTTGTTCCTGTACGAGACGTGGAATGTAGTGGGTGTAGGACCCTCATACTTCTGGTCAGCTGCTGATTAAATTTACGAACGTGTTGCAGAGAGGACTGGTCAAGAACAATGTGGGAGGGATATGTCAATCTCCGATTTTATCCTATGAATACGAGGATACTCTGTGATGCCCATCCACACAGGGAAAGATGGCCAGTTGCAATCGTAAATTCTGCACTGTGATCGATGTGCTGGAAGTGTTGCATCGGTGTAGGACGCTGTCTCGTATACTTTGGGCATATGAACGAATGGACGTAGTGCATAATCGTCGATCTGCACTCGCAACCTAGTGTACGGTACTTGAAAAGTAGTAGAGGGGTGATTTAGCGATGATATAGAAACTGGAAAGCATTCCGCTGTGTCATTGGCTGGCGCTGAAATTATGGAACAACTGGTATACCGTGATGTATATGACCGAATAGATGTACGGCACAGATATCTATCTGCACTCACAATCTAGTATATGGTACTTGGAAAGTAGTGGAAGGGGGGATTTATCGATGATACAGAAATTGGGAAGCATTCTGCTGTGTCTTAGTCGTTTATTTCCACTCTGGTATTCTGAATCTACGGATTTCGCTGATAATTATAATAACAACGCTGATCACCCGCAATCAACGACATAAACAAACAGCGACTGCAATTCATCTGTTCGGGTTTATTCGGTTCGGCTCATATAGCCCAGTCTCTTTTTGTCTGCGGGAAAGTTTTTTTTTATTTCTAGATGCGACGGAGATTCCCCTGGTAGAGACATCACGTACACTATGCACGCATTCAAAAATCAACTTATGATTCGTTCAGAAATCAACTACCAAGGAGTTCAAATACGTACAAAAACCAACAGGGATGATTTCCAAAATAATTTGAATAATCCGTAGACCAATGTGCGCTGGATGCTAGGCGCTTTGTGAAACACAAAGTTTTTTCTTCAAGAATATCAATTTGGCTCCCCCTGAAATTCCCACCCGGGGCAGATAGCCCGGTTTGTCCTTCCCACCCCTCTAGATGTGGGGCTGGTGTTTACCTACTTCAGAGTTGTATATACTGTACGTTGCGGCAACGCTCTCAAACCGAAACTTTTTGATTATCCTTATACTTATTTATTAAATATTATAATAATTTATTTTTATAACTACAGTCGTTGGCAGGCGAATTACCTAATGGTCAAATGATGCACAAATTTAAACAAAGGAACCGTTATTGAGGTTATTTGAGGAAGTATTTTCAGCAGACGGTACACATTTACGTTGCTTCAGTGTAATCTAAAAATAATTTCCTGTTTTGCTGTTTTAATGTTCCCGCCTGAACGAGCTATTTGAGCAAGTTGACAATTGTTGACAGATACATAAGTAGATTTTCTGAGACAAAATTCAGCTCTCCATTTTTGATGTAATTTCGGTTCTTCATTTCGCACAGAGACAATGTCCTACTGCTTGTGGGATTTACTTGGACTAAACATAAAGAAAATTTGTCCTTGATATATACACTATGTGATCAAAAGTATCTGGACACGCCCAAAAACATACGTTTCTCATATTAGGTGCATTGTGCTGTCACCTACTGCCAGGTACACCATATCAGCGACCTCAGTAGTCATTAGACATCGTGAGACAGCACGATGGGGCGCTCCGCGTAACTCACGGACTTCGAGAGTGGTCAGGTGATTGCGTGTCACTTGTGTTATACGTCTGTACGCAAGATTTACACACTCCTAAACATCCCTAGGTCCACTGTTTCCGATGTGATAATGAAGTGGAAACGTGAAGGGACATGTACGGCACAAAAGCGTACAGGCCGACCTTTTCTGTTGGCTAACAGGAACCGCCGACTGTTGAAGAGGGTCATAATGTGTAATAGGCAGACATCTATACAGACCATCACAAAGAAATTCAAAACTGCATCAGGATCCACTGAAAGTACTGTGACAGTTAGTCGGGAGGTGAGAAAACTTGGATTTCATGATCGAGCGGCTGTTCATAAGTCGCACATCGCGCCGATAAATGCCAAACGACGCCTCGCTAGGTGTAAGGAGCGTAAACATTGGACGACTGAACAGTGGAAAAACGTTGTGTGGAGTGACGAATCACGGTACATAACGTGGCGATCCGATGGCAGGGTGTGGGTATGGAGAATGCCCGTTTAACGTCATCTGCCAGCGTGTGTAATGCCAACAGTAAAATTCGGAGGCGGTGGTGTTATGGTGTGGTCGTGTTTTTCATGGAGGGGGCTTGCAGCCCTTGTTGTTTTGCGTGGCTCTATTGCAGCACAGGCCTACACTGATGTTTTAAGCACCTTCTTGCTTCCCACTGTTGAAGAGCATTTCGGGGATGGCGATTGCATCTTTCAACACGATCGAGCACCTGTTCATAATGCACGGACTGTGGCGGAGTGGCTACACGACAATAACATCCCTGTAATGGAGTGACCTGCACGGAGTCGTGATCTGAATCCTATAGAACACCTATGGGATGTTTTGGAACGGTGACTTCGTGCCAGACCTCTCCTCGGTGCAGCACTCCGTGAAGAATGGGCTGCCATTCCCCAAGAAACCGTCCAGAATCTGACTGAACGTATGCCTGCGAGAATGGAAGCTGTCATCAAGGATAAGGGTGGGCCAACACCATACTGAATTCCAGCATTACCGATGGAGGGCGCCACGAAGTTGTAAGTCATTTTCAGCCAGGTGTCTGGATACTTTTGATCACATAATATATAAATAGTTTGCAGTATTTGTCCTCGATATCAACAGATATTAGTCTCATTTTCATTTAAGTATTATAGGTCACCTTTTCCTCCTTAACTGCGAAATTTTCATAAAACATCTGAGTTCACCGGAAAAAATAGATAACTCCCTTAAAAGAACACACATGTTGCTCTGAAGTGTTCTAGGTGATGCAAAACTGGGAACAGGTGGCCATATGACCCTCTACAGCTGACTTAAGTCTTGGCAGGGAAGTCTAGTGTATGTAACAGTTGATATGTGACATGGGTCCACTCATTCAGATTACTGTGAACACGAACCAGGATATTTATTCCAACAACACGGTGGCTAAGCAGTGTTGTTCTTCCTTCTACATTTTCACGATACCCCTTGCTGTGGATACGTCCAAGGCGACAAAAGCCGTGTTCACAAGGCTGCTGCACATACACATTCCTTACATAACAAATACTTGGGCACCATGTCACTCCTCGACTGGCCCAAAATATCACCCGAATTTAATCCCGCAGAAATATCTGGTTCAAAATGGCTCTGAGCACTATGGGACTTAACATATGAGGTCATCAGTCCTCTAGAACTTAGAACTGCTTAAACCTAACTAACCTAAGGACATCACAAACATCCATGCCTGAGGCAGGATTCGAACCTGCGACCGTAGCGGTCGCGCAGTTCCAGACTGAAGCGCCTAGAACCGCTCGGCCACACCGGCCGGCTGAAATATCTGGGGCTACATCTCCATCTACATATATACTCACCCAGCTACCATACGGGGCGTCGTGGAGGGTATCTTGTACAACCACAACTCATTTCCTTTCTGTTCCACTCGCAAATAGAGCGATGGAAAAACGACTATCTATACGCCTCTGTATGAGCCCTAGTTTCTCTTATCTTATCTATGTGGCCCTTACGCTCAGTGTATGTTCGCGGCAGTAGAATCGTTGGGCAGCCAGCTTCTAATACCGGTTGTCTAAATTTTCTTAATAGAAAATTTATTAATTTTCGAAAAGAATGTCGCCTTCCCTCCAGGGATTCCCATTTGAGTTCCCAAAGCATCTCTGTAACACTTACGTGTTGTTCGAAACTATCGGTAACAAATATGGATGCCCGCCTCTGAATTGCTTCGATGTCTTCCTTTAATCCAACCTCGTGCGGAGCTCAAACACTCGGACAATACTCAAGAATACTTCGTATCAGCGTCCTACATCCTGTCTCCTTTACAGATGAACCACAGTTTCCTGAAGTTCTCACAATAAACCGAAGTCGACCATTCGCCTTCCCTACCACAATCCCCACATACTCGTTTCATTTCATACCGCTTTGCAACGTAAAGCTCACGTTTCTAAACGATGTGACTGCTTCAGGCAGGACACTACTAATGCTGTATCCTAACATTACAAGTTTGTTTTTCGTACTCATTCTCATTAACCTACATTTTTCTACAGTTAGAGCTAGCTTCCAATCATTGCCCTAATTAGAAATTTTGTCCTCCTAAAGTCAATCAACTTCGACACCTTAACGTACATTAAAGAACCATCAGCAAAAAACCGCAGATTTCTGCCTGCCCTGTCCATCATTTATGTATATAGAGAACAACAGCGATTGTGTCACACTTCGCTTGGGCACTCCTTACGAAACCCTTGTCTGTGATGAACGCTCAGCGTCTGGTACAACACACTGAATTCTGTCACTTAAGAAGTCTTCAAGCTACTCACATATCTGTGAACCTATTCCATATGCTCGTACCTTCGTAAACAGCATGAAATGGCGCACCGTGTCAAATGTCAAACGATTTCTAAAACCGTGCTGAATCGTTGACATAAGCTCCTCCACATTAAGAAAATTTATTAATTCGAACTGGGGATTCTGCAGCAAACCGAACCTAGGGATATTGCTCTGTAAGTTTACCCTTCTTATAAACAGGAATCATCTGCGCTTTTTTCCAGTCCCTTGGGACATTGCTCTGAGCGAGAGATTCACGATAAATGCAAGCTAGGTGAGGGGCCACTGACGTAGAGTCCTCTTTGGAAAACCCAATTGGGACAGCTGGTGAAACGGTGAAATCAGCACATTCACGAAATGTTAGCAGTGCTGGATGTGATCATCAATGGCTCCAGCTGAACATTGCTTACCTGAAGAAACTTTTGGACTCTCTTCCTCACCGTCCTGATGCCATTGTCAAGGCCAAAAGCGGCGCAACGCAGTATTAGCGCGATGTCTCCTGGGCGTTAGAAACTTCTTGTCTGGTGTGCTTATCACCATATAATAATCTCTGTAAGTACTCAAACATAGAAAGCTAAATTAACAGAAACAAATGCACTGTAAAAAAGAAGATGGATCGAAGTTACTTGGTCAGATATTGAGATTAACAGATACGTCGAGATAGTTAAATAAAAGGAGCGCTTGAGATTATATGTTGAGTGACGATATAAATCTTTTGAGTTATCCTTCTGGATGTCCACTTACTTTACCCAAAGACAGAAGTTTTGTTGACTGTTCAGAGCGTTGGTCAGCTGCTATAAGATAGCGAAATTCATTAAATGATGCCTCAGATCATTACATGTGGAAGCCAATATTAATGAAAATGTAGAGAGAGATTACCTTCAACGACAATTATAAGATAACAGAAGCAGACATTCTTCTGCTACCAAGTGCGTGCATTGTAAAACCAAATTTCAACATATCTGAATGCCTGATTAGAATGGTTAAGAAATCATTTCGGAATCATCCAGTAACTTTACTCATTCTCCAATATAATATTCCGCTTAGCTAACACATCAAATTTAAGGTAGTAAACGTCTTATGTTTTGTAAAGATCATGTGACTGAAAACAAATGTAGTACTTAAATTTGCTTGGAAAGAATATTATATCAAACATTTGTAAGACGCAGGATTGACTAAAATGTTAATCAAAGGAATAAATTAGAAAAATATCTCTGCGTGCTACATTTAGACAACAGTGAAAAATTTCTTCGTGATGTTTAAATTTGTCCTAATCATGCCTTTCTTTGTCAGTTGTGATTTATCTACGCAATTACTGTAATCTGTTTGCTGAGATCGACTAATAGGTTAAAATCTAAAAAAAAAAGTTATAGCAATGGTTTTCATTACTTGATACTTTTTTCAAGAACGATAAAAACGTGCTCTTCATATTGTATCTCATTTGTTAATCGGACTCATCTTATGAAACCACACTCAGACAAGTGACTAACGTCACCAAATAAAATAATAATAATAAAGCATTTGGAGAAGGATATTAAATCCAGAAGAACGGAGGAAAACCGCATAGTAAAAATTCCCTTCGAAACCACAGCTATAAAAAATTGCTCTGAGCACTATGGGACTCAACTGCTGTGGTCATAAGTCCCCTAGAACTTAGAACTACTTAAACCTAACTAACCTAAGGACATCACACACATCCATGCCCGAGGCAGGATTCGAACCTGCGACCGTAGCGGTCGTGCGGTTCCAGACTGTAGCGCCTTTAACCGCTCGGCCACTACGGCCGCCACAGCTATAATAACCACCTACTCTGTATTTGTTGAGCAAGGATTGAGTGACGTTCGCAGCCGCAAAATTTCTGTAAACTTTCGTCACTTAATTTTGAAGTGTAACGTACTGGTTAAATAAATGACAAATTTTGGTTTAGCAGCATTACAAGTACGGCATTGTTGATTTCTTTGGATTGTCTATCGGAATGGGACTTCTTACAGAGTGACGTGTTTCTTAGTTTACGTTTGTTTTAGAGTTATCATTCTAATATTTGCTCACTTTTGTTAATTTTTTACTAAAATCTTGATAATTACGTTAGAATGTAATTACTGTGCTTCGATCTGCTGTTAGTCTCCTTTTGCGTGATGGTTAAGGGTTAGTATCAGTTACTACAAATTCTGTCTTGTCAAGTGTAGTCTTTTTCATAATTTATTATAATTTGCTTAATAATCCAATGATATTTTTTAATGTGTATGATATCTTATAGGACTTAACTGCTAAGGTCATCAGTCCCTAAGCTTACACACTACTTAACCTAAATTATCCTAAGGGCAAACACACACACCCATGCCCGAGGGAGGACTCGAACCTCCGCCGGGACCAGTTGCACAGTCCATGACTGCAGCCCTTTAGACCGCTCGGCTAATCCCACTCTTCGTTTTGTTACGAAAATTCGAACAAATATCCACTGTCTAATTTCTAGGGGGTCTAGTTGCCACTACCCTCAAACATTTAATCAACAATAACGGTTTGTGTAACATTTTATCTGTGAACTTGAAGGGGCAAAAAAATTAGACCTCACTCTGGTCAATTTGATACACCTTTTGTCCGTTCCCAATTCTTCTTTTTGTTGTGAAAATTCGGACAAAAATCCACTGTATGATTTCTAGAAGGTCTAGTTTCCACTTCCCTCAAACATTTGATCAACAACAACGGTGTGTGTAACTTGTAGAATGTGAGGTCCGCCAGTTATGCAAAACACCGTGTTTTCAAGTACCCAAACATGTATCAGCACCACTGTGTCATCATCAGTGGGTTTCCGTTTTATTTAATCTGTAATGTGAATATTTTTACTAAATGATTACAGAATTATGTGGATATTTAGTTCAAACAATAGTTCGTTTCTTTTTTTAATAGCCTTACACTTGGTACCATTACATAAGGAATTTAGAAAAAAGAAACGAACTATTGTTTGAACTAAATATCCACATAATTTTGTAATCATTACATATACATCTACATGATTACTCTGCAATTTTCATTTAAGTGCTTGGCAGAGGGTTCATCGAACCACAATCATACTATCTCTCTACCATTCCACTCCCGAACAGCGCGCGGGAAAAACGAACACCTAAACCTTTCTGTTCGAGCTCTGATTTCTCTTATTTTATTTTGATGATCATTCCTACCTATGTAGGTTGGGCTCAACAAAATATTTTCGTATTCGGAAGAGAAAGTTGGTGACTGAAATTTCGTAAATAGATCTCGCCGCGACGAAAAACGCCTTTGCTTTAATGACTTCCATCCCAACTCGCGTATCATATCTGCCACACTCTCTCCCCTATTACGTGATAATACAAAACGAGCTGCCCTGTTTTGCACCCTTTCGATGTCCTCCGTCAATCCCACCTAGCAAGGATCCCACACCGCGCAGCAATATTCTAACAGAGGACGAACGAGTGTAGTGTAAGCTGTCTCTTTAGTGGACTTCTTGCATCTTCTAAGTGTCCTGCCAATGAAACGCAACCTTTGACTCGCCTTCCCCACAATATTATCTATGTGCTCTTTCCAACTGAAGTTGTTGTTTAGTAAACATGTTCACATTACAGATTAAAGAAATCGGAAACCCACTCATGATGGCACAGTGGTGCTGAAACATGTTTGGGTCCTTGAAAAAACGGTGTTTTGATAAGTGGCGGCCCTCGCATCCTACAGTTTTAAGTGCAAACGCGGGAAACGCAAGGAGCTGCAAATCCAAATGATGTGTGTAACATTTTATGTGTGAACTTGAAGGGGCAAGTGTTCGGAAGAGCTATTATGGACGTGAATATTTTGACGATGTGGTGAGTTGGCTCCTGGTGAAGTGTCGTTGCTGTGTGCTGGTGCCGCCAGCAGGCTGCAGGAGGCGCCACGTGTCTGCACTCTGCTACCGGATGCCACCGGCCCTGACCTGCGCCTCTGCGCGGGACTCGTCCAGACTCCGCTGCAGCCACGCTGCACCGCTGCTCGTCTGCCCTGCGCTGCGCCTCACTTCACGAAACAAAAGACTTATCTCTCAGTGTCTCCACTATGATAAGGTACACGCGAAAAGAACGCTACTCGCGTGTCTTGTATTTCACTGACGGTACAAACTGCGTTCCCCTTCTGCAACATCAGTTAATACTGAGGACTGTTATTTCGGAATTCGTTGCGAGTACAGTAGAGGCAGCAGAGCGCTACACTTCGTTTTACGTGTTTACTCCTCTAACACTTGACAGGAAACCAGAATGAAATTTCAAATGGCTCTGAGCACTATTGGACTTAACTTCTGAGGTCATCGGTCCCCTAGAACTTAGAACTACTTAAACCTAACTAACATAAGGACATCACATACATCCATGCCCGAGGCAGGATTCGAACCTGCGACCGTAGCGGTCGCGCGGTTCCAGACTGTAGCGCCTAGAACCGCTCGGCCACCCAAGCAGACTGAGATTTTCACTCTGCAGCGGAGTGTGCGCTGATATGAAACTTCCTGGCAGATTAAAACAGTGTGCCGGACTGAGACTCGAACTCAGGACCTTTGCCTTTCGCGGGCAAGTGTTCTACCAACTGAACTACCCAAGCACGACTCACGCCCCGTCCTCACAGCTTTACTTTTGCCAGTACCTCGTCTCCTACCTTCCAAACTTTTGAGAAGCTCTTCTGCAAACCTCTCGGTCCGGCACACAGTTTTAATCTGCCAGAAAGTTTCATATCAGCGCACACTCCGCTGCAGAGTGAAAATCTCATTCTGGAAACATCCCCCAGGCTGTGGCTAAGCCATGTCTCCGCAATATCCTTTCATTCAGGAGTGCTAGTTCTGCAAGGTTCGCAGGAGAGCTTCTGTAAAGTTTGCAAGGTAGGAGACGAGGTACTGGCAAAAGTAAAGCTGTGCGGACGGGGCGTGAGTCGTGCTTGGGTAGCTCAGTTGATAGAGCACTTGCCCGTGAAAGGCAAAGGTCCCGAGTTCGAGTCTCGGTCCGGCACACAGTTTTAACCTGCCAGTAAGTTTAACTTGACAGGAAAGTTTCCAGTCACTGATTCCCGTTCACACCAGTATCTACGCGTCCTAGAAGATTGCAACGCTCCTAATATTCAGCACGTCTGTGTATCAAGACGCCAAGGCTATGAATTTACGTTCCAGTTAAAGATTTCATTTCTATACGATACTGTCTAATGAGTGCGGAATATGGATTGAGAGTAAACTGAAGAAAGACGAAAATAATGAGAAGCAGCACAAATGAGAACAGCGACAAACTGAACATCAGAATTGGTGATCACGTACTAGATGAAGCTAAGGAATTCTGCTACCTGGGAAACAAAATAAGAACATAATAACCAGCCTAACAATGACGAAAAGGGCATTCCTGGCCAAGTGTGGCCGAGCGGTTCTTGGCGCTGCAGTCTGGAACCGCGCGACCGCTATCGTCGCAGGTTCGAATCCTGCCTCGGGCGTGGATGTGTGTGATGTCCTTAGGTTAGTTAGGTTTAAGTAGTTCTAAGTTTTAGGGGACAGATGACCTCAGAAGTTAAGTCCCATAGTGCTCAGAGCCATTTGAACCATTTGAACCTTATTGTGAGGAAGAAATTTCTGAGAGTGTACGTTTGGAACACAGAACTGTATGGTAGTGCAACACAGACTGAGGGGAAACCAGAAAAGAAGAGACTCAAAGCATTTGAGATGAGGTACTACAGAAGAATGTGGAAAATTAGGTGGACGGATAAGGTAAGAAATGAGGAGGTTTTCCGGAGAAACGGCAGGGAAAGAAATGTATGGAAAACATTGACAAGAAGAAGGGACATGGTTGTAGGACATCTGTTCAGACATCACGGAATAACTTCCGTGGTACTAGAGGGAGCTGTAGAGCGTAAGAACTGCAGAGGAAAACAGAGATTAGAATACATCCAGCAAATAATTGATGACGTAGGTAGCAAGTGTTACTCTGAGATGAAGAGGTTGGCACAGGAGAGGAATTCGTTGTGGGCCGGATCAAACCAATTAGAAGACTGGTGACTCAAGATAAAAAGACAATATCTATGTGTCCCTAAGTTCGTCACAAACTGTTACTTTTGCGTACATTTATTTTGCGCTTTACTGTTGTGACTGATATTATCCTGATCACGCCATTTATTACCACTAATGTTCGTTCTAATAAGAAGCAACTCTGAATATTCCAAATACAGTTTTATGTTGTCTGTTCTTAAAATGCAAGAGATCTGGAAAGACAATAACTCCAATGGATCCTGCTTTTCTTTTTTTAACGATTTTTTGCAGTTTGCGGGCTCTCTGAGTGATACCTTCTTCTCCTCCTAGAATTCCTTTGCTTCCTATGTTCTTATGGTCCTCGGATAGCCCACGTGTTCAGATATCGTTTTCGTCGTCCTGTTTGTGTAAAGTGTCAGTTCAGTACGTGTTAGAACACGTCCTTTTGTTCTACATTCAGCTCTATTTTTTTTAAAAAGAATCAAATTTTCCATGGGATTTTGAATGTTAAAAACTCAGTTAATCGTGATGGTTTCACTACGTACTGCGTGGCCCAAACTTTGAAATTTTTTTTAGATCGCTAATTTTTCCGTCTCAGTTACACATTTTTATGATATAACTAGTTTCGATCACATTTCATCATTTGTAGATCTAAGGACAAACTAAGAACCTATGTATGTACCTTCAAATTTTACAGCATGCAGCAAAGTATTGTACAGAACAGCTAAATTTACCTATACTGCTATGTAAGCAATACGTCGTGTTTACGCAGTAACTACGCATCAGAAAACTCTGCCGTACAACTGGTAGGACATCTGTCGTATCATTAAAACATTTGCAACTGACGAGGAAAGTATCTCTATCTGGACCCGAAAAAAGCATTTACACCACAATCTCACGAGGGATCATTTAAGGGGGAAAATGTGGTGTCACCGCCAGACACCACACTTGCTAGGTGGTAGCCTTTAAATCGGCCGCGGTCCGTTAGTATACGTCGGACCCGCGTGTCGCTACTATCAGTGATTGCAGACCGAGCGCCGCCACACGGTAGGTCTAGAGAGACTTCCTAGCACTCGCCCCAGTTGTACAGCCGACTTTGCTAGCGATGGTTCACTGACAAAATACGGTCTCATTTGCCGAGACGATAGTTAGCATAGCCTTCAGCTACGTCATTTGCTACGACCTAGCAAGGCGCCATTACCAGTTACTATTGATGCTGTAAAACATGTACCGTCAAGAGCGATGTTCACCATTTATGGATTAAAGTTAAGTATTCCACAGCTACGTCCTTTTTTGCTAGTCTAATTTCCTTGACCTGTTCCAGACCTGACGCCAGACTGCGTGAGCTAAAACGCGTGCCTTTCGGCTTCCTCTCATACCGGGTTGGCTCTCTTTCCAATCCACAACAGGAACCACATTAGGAGTTAAGATATCCGACTTTTTTATTGCACAAATCGTTAGCTTAACTATCCAAAAATACGCTGTCAAAATTTAAAAGCGAAATTCGCATTCGTTTAGATTTTATGAGCATAGAACCGAGTGCACATTGGGATTTATCAGGGGATGAATTACTGAAGAGATGTTTAGGTGGCCACACACAAAATGTGAATGAAAGTTTTAATTCCACTATTTGGCGATTAGATCCTAAACACTTGCTCTCCGGACTAAAAGTTATTGAATTGTCATCGTCTTTAGCAGCGGGCTTAGTCAATGAAGGAAATTTATCCCTTCTGATGGTCATGAACGTGGCAGGAATTGTAGTAGGCAGCAAAGCTTCAATTATGTTGAACAAATGGATAACTAGCGCGTGAATCGGCAGAATCGACGTAGTTCATTGGAATCGGAGGAAGGTCGGAAAGCTCGGAAAGCACTGCTGCAAGCGCAAAACGAAGTCTATGAGGAAGAAGAAGGATTACTATAAGGCGCTGGAATCGCAGATTAATCGGTAAGCATTTTACATTACTATTAACTTCCTTGAATTTCTAGATTCCGAGAATTTATTTTTCAAACGCGTTTATCTCGAAATGGCTTTTTTCACATTTGCGTGAGTCTGACTCAAAAAGTATAGAACCGATCATTATGAAAATTGATAGTATGATTCTTTATAAAATTACGAATTATATGAACAAAATTGTGAGATGTTATCATGATTTTAAGGGTATTTTTCTTTGCATAATTAGAGAAAAAAATCGTGAAAATCGAAGAAAATTGTTCCAACGCCTCCAAAATTTTTAATTTTCATTATTTCCACTTGCATTGAGGTTCATATTCTTAGAAAACAAGTTATTAACGTAAAATCAAAACCTTTTTGAATTCAGATGAAAACCGGAATGCCTACACTGCACACAATTGGAGAACTATACTCACAACTTTCAGCGGACATCACAGCGTGACTTTGTTGCTTTTGGCTGAAATTGTTCAAAAAAATTCACAAAAACTGTTCGAAATATGAATGAAATGATGTCAAAATTTGATTAAATTCTAATTAATTCTTCTTGTGGTGTCACCGCCAGACACCACACTTGCTGGGTGGTAGCCTTTAAATCGGCCGCGGTCCGGTAGTATACGTCGGACCCGCGTGTCGCCACTGTCAGTGATTGCAGATCGAGCGCCACCACACGGCAGGTCTAGAGAGACTTCCTAGCACTCGCCCCAATTGTACAGCCGACATAGCTAGGAATGGTTCACTTACAAATACCCTCTCATTTGCCGAGACGATAGTTAGCATAGCCTTCAGCTACGTCATTTGCTACGACCTAGCAAGGCGCCATTACCAGTTTATATTATAATAATGTCTAAACAAGAGCGACGTTCTCCAATTGTGGATTAAAGTTAAGTATTCCAAGAACTATGTTCTTTTCTTTATAGGATAATTACTTTACCTTGTTCCAGACCTCACGCCAATCTGCGTGAGCTTAAAAGCGTGCATTTCGGCCTCCTCTAGCAACACGGTGTTGGCTCTTCTGCCAACACTTCACTTCTCACCCAAAAAAATTCCAAATATCAGTGTGAAACAGCTTCCTAATGTGGTTTCCTGCCTTAAGGTCCTTTACTGAACTGGTGATATATGTTTACCTACAAACCTCTGCAGTCGTCTATTAAAGGCTGCTGGGTTAGCCATGCCGAATTCGATCTTTGTCTGCTGCTTCGCCAGTCGAGACCAGTAGAGACGGTGCAGTGTGTGTGTCAAGTTGCATTTTGTGAAGTTTTTTGTGTACCGAAGCGTCAGATCGGTAGGCGAATGGTAATCAACCTTGCTAATGCCCTTCTTCGTGAAGATGGCACTGATATAGAAGATGAATCATTCGCTTGTTTTCTGGTATCTACTATAGTACAAAAATGTTATCACCGGTTAGCGGCGGATACTATTCTAACACTAACACATAATTATGGTGCTAGTGATGATAATGACGATCGCCTCACTGCAAGCGGTAGTGATATAGAAAGTTCGAGAAGAGGCGATGGTAGCAGTGAAAATGAGTTACAACCTCCTCCTGATAGGAAGTTTAAAGTCGAAGGTGCCATCACGGTGTTTGATTCAAAAAAATGGTTCAGGTGGCTCTGAGCACTATGTGACTTAACATCTGGGGTCATCAGTCCCCTAGAACTTAGAACTACTTAAACCTAACTAACCTAAGGACACCACATGCCCGAGGCAGGATACGAACCTGCGACCGTAGCGTCGCGCGGTTCCAGACTGAAGCGCCTAGAACCGCTCGGACACACCGGCCGGCACGGTGTTTGATGACAACACGTTAGAGAAGATACACGATGATTATGACGTCACTGGTTTCAATACCTATGACAGGCTCCTGAATAGATACCCTAAACTTAAATAAAATTAAAAGCGTTCTGGACTGTGTGACAAAGAAAATAGAAGGTAATACAATTTTCGAAGGAAATGTTACGCTGCAGTTCAGTATCATCAAGCAGCGTGTAATGGCGAAGTCTAATGAAGTGCGACAATACGTTTCTTCCGTTCATTATTGGCATTCACAAGATTAGGCATTGGACATAACTAGAAATCTCGGGTGTACAAACTTTACAGCATCACTGGAATCTATTGCTAATTTGAAAAAGGAGTTTTGGATAATATCACACCGTGTAACTATGCTCCTAACAAGTCGCGCGGGATTGGCCGAGCGGTCTGTGGGTGCTCTGTCATGTACTATGCGGCTGGTCCCGGCGGAGGTTCGAGTCCTCCCTCGGGGATGGGTGTGTGTGTGTTTGTCCTTAGGATAATTTAAGTTAAGTAGTGTGCAAGCTTAGGGACTGATGACCTTAGCAGTTAAGTCCCATAAGACTTCACACACATTTGAACACTTTTTTTTTTTTTTTTTTTTTTTTTTTTTTTTTTTTTTTTTTTTTTCCTCCGAACACGAAAAGATGAAGACGATGAAGAAGAGATGATTCAGCACTGATATTGTAGAATGTGCACATGAGATCAACTTGGTTTTCCTCACTGTACATTTTGTAGTCATTCACACTGCTTTGAGCATTTTATTGAAAGTCCTCACTTACATTTATAGTTAAGGTCTTCGCATTGTGTGCGGTTTCTATAATGACATCTGCAATAACATCTACAGCACATTTGCACAGTCTTGCAGGAAAATGACATTCACCAGTACATTGAGCGGTACGTAACGGTTCTGTAGCCAAAATCTCATAGAGATATGTTCGTTGAAACACAAATACTTTCTTTGTGAGACGGAAAAACAAACGATATATTTTTTTGAAAAAATAGGAACTCAGATGCTGAATTATTTCGCAACGAATATGTCAGAAATAGCCTAAATTTTGTCTTACAGGCCAGTATCTGTTTATTATACCTACTCTCTGCTATGCAGTAAGACTAATCTGTTCGTCCTTTTATTAAAGTCCAGCGTGTTGGCGGTACCCTCACATTTTCTCGGTTTTTTGGATTTCTGTAACATTTTTGTGTCATTCGTTAATACATTTCGCTTTCGCATGTACTCCATGTATAACTTCGTTTTGTAATTAATGTTCCAGCACGCTTTCTCAGCAGTCTTATACAGATTATTCAACTGCTGTTTTGATCTAGCAAGTGACCGTGGTGGTCTAGAGGTTACAGAACTAAATTTCTGTCCTGGAAGTCCTTGGTTCAACGACATGTAAAAGGTATGTGCAACTCTATTGAGCTGCAAAGATTTAGCATTAGCATAGCATATAAAAAATACATTCATTAATATGGAAAGTGGTATACTATGTGATCAAAAGTATCCCCCAAAAACATACGTTTCTCATATTAGGTGCGTTGTACTGCCACCTACTGCCTGGTACTCCATATATCAGCGACCTCAATAGTCATTAGACATCGTGGGACAGTAGAATGGGGCACTCCGCGGAACTCACGGACTTCGAACGTGGTCAGGTGATTGGGTGTCACTTGTGTCATACGTCTGTACGCGAGATTTCCGCACCCCTAAACATCCCTACTTCCACTGTTTCCAATGTGATAGTGAAGTGGAAACGTCAAGGGACACGTACGGCACAAAAGTGTACAGGCCGACCTTGCTGTTGACTAACAGAGACCGCCGAGAGTTGAAGAGGGTCGTAATGTTTAATAGGCAGACATCTATCAAGAGCATCACACGGGAATTCAAAACTGCATCAGGATCCACTGAAAGTACTATGACAGTTAGGCGGGAGGTGAGAAAACTTGGATTTCATGGTCGAGCGGCTGCTCATAAGCTACCCATCACGCCGGTAAATGCCAAACGATGCCTCGCTTGGTGTAAGGAGCGTAAACACTGGACGATTGAACAGTGGAAAAACGTTATGTGGAGTGTCGAATCACGGCACACAAAGTAGCGATCCGATGGCAGGGCGTGGGTATGGCGAATGCACGGTGAACGTCATCTGCCAGCGTGTGTAGTGCCAACAGTAAAAGTCGGAGGCGATGGTGTTACGGTGTGGTCGTGGTTTTTATGGAGAGGACTAACACCCATTGTTGTTCTGCGTGGCACTATCTCAGCACAGCCCTACATTGATGTTTTAAGCACCTTCTTGCTTCCCACTGTTGAAGAGCAATTTGGGGATGGCGATTGCATATTTCAACACGATCGAGCACCTGTTCATCATGCACGGCCTTTGGGTGAGTGGTTACACGACAATAACATCCCTGTAATGGACTGACCTGCACAGAGTCCTGACCTGCATCCTATAGAACACCTTTGGGGTGTTTTGGAACGGCGACTTCGTGTCAGGCCTCACCGACCGACATCGATACATCTCCTCAGTGCAGCACTCCGTGAAGAATGGGCTGCCATTCCCCAAGAACCTTCCAGCATCAGATTGAACGTATGCCTGCGAGAGTGGAAGCTGTCATCAAGGCTAAGGGTGGGTCAACACCATATTGAATTCCAGCATTACCGATGGAGGGTGCCTACATCTATAGGACTATAGATGTCTATAGAGATGTAGCAAGATATCGGACTGGTGAAGGATGGGGGAGGAAATCAGCTGTGCCCTCTAAGGGAGCCGTCCCGCCATTTTCCTTGATCGATTTTTGTAAACGACAAAGAATCTAAATCTGGATCGTGGGACGGAAATATGAACAACCATCTCTACAAATGTGGTGTTGTGTCTTAACCGATGCACCACCTCACTCGGTTATATTGATGGAAGATATGGAAGGTCTGAATAATAATGCTAGTTAGAGCATCATGTCCACATCTGACAACTTGACCATTGGTTGCAAGCAGAAGTTATCGTTGGAACGAGAACAAGCGGGATAAACAAGCAACAGTCGCAGCGGCTCCAAACAACAACAATTCTAATACGGCGACGAGGTTTGTGCTTAGTACAGGCTCTGAAATGAGAGTGCTGTGTGACTTTAAAAACGCTTTTGGACTAGAATGTGTTGAGTGCTTCCAGTGACACAAAAACTTGTTAAGTACTCAGCGCTGGGACTAACGTTCGGTGCCATACGCAGCAAATGGAAGCAACCACTAGAGGAATAATGAGATTAATCCTTTCGGTACCTAAGAAGAAGGAAGGACAAATATGTTTGTCGGCCTTAAGAAGAAGAAAGTAACTGTCTAACTGTTTTTGGATTTATAATGGCACACGGAAATTTTAAAACACACATTCTGCAAAAAAATATTCTGAGGCATAGGTGGCCACCAGAATTATGGATAATTGGAATCTCGATGTATTTATGAAAACAAAACAAAACTGAGTTCCCTACGACAAGGAAAACTAATAACTGTATGCATGACTATCGGCAGCGGTCGACTATAAGAATACATTCTTAACCCCTTGCTGTATGAGGGTGAATCATCTAAATTTTGCACCGCACATATTGCGGAAATGAAAAGTACTACTGATGCGCGGTTTTCACAGAATGAATTGGTAGTCAGGAGCTCGTATTGTTAGCCAAGAAACAGATTCTAATAATGCTTAGAAAATATATATTTTTTAAACAAACATACACTTTTTAAATGGAACAATGCCTATTGACATTAACAAGCTGAACGTATGGTAAAATAGAATGGCAGTTGTGTTTGTTGCACTATTCTAGTGCGAGTCGTTCACGAGATATCGTATTTTGAAAAGTTTCCACACTTGTTTGTGCCAGTCAACAAATGTAGTTGCTCGGTACCATGTCGTTCTGCCGACTGCTGTGGCCGAGCGGTTCTAGGCGCTTTAGTCCGGAACCGCGCTGCTGCTACGGTCGCAGGTTCGAATCCTGCATCGGGCATGGATGTGTGTGATGTCCTTAGGATAGTTAGGTTTAAGTAGTTCTAACTGTAGGGGACTGATGACCTCAGATGTTAAGTCCCATAGTGCATAGGACCATTTGAATCATTTTTTTATGTTGTTCTGTTTGCTTACATTGTGCTTGTGTGTTCCTTGAGTGCTTTGCGACTTACTAGTCAGATAGTGTGTCACAGTCCAAGCAGTAGGTCGTGAGTGAACGATGGGATTTACTAATACAGAAAAAGCCGGCATGCTCATAGTGTATGGAGAGCGCAGGACGAATGCAGTTCGTTCTCGTATGCGGCATGATATCCCAATAGACGTCAGCCATCTCGGCAATTATTTATCAACCTCTTCAACCAGTTACGTGAAAGTGGTAGCGTAACATCTACACATCGTAACAGAAGGAAACGAGTGACGACAGGAGAGGGGGGAAATTAACGTTCTTGGTGCTGTTGCAGTTGATCCCCACATTAGCTCCCGCGCAGTCGCACGAGGCAGTGGTATGAGTCATGCAAGTGATCTAAGAATTCTCCATTGACATAGGTTCTATCCGTATCACATCTCTTTTCATCAAGAGCCGCATGGAAACGGTTATGAGCATAGTGCTAACTTCCGTGCGTGGACATTAAGACGGGATACTTCAGCTGTATCATGTGTCTTGTTTAATGACGAGGCCAGATTTACCAATTATGGTCAGGGGAACCACCGAAACATGCACTATTGGTCTGGTGACAATCCCCGTTGGCTTTGTCAGGTGGAACGTTAGTGTCCATGGAGTGTGAACGTGTGGTATGGGATAGTGACCCATGAGGTCATAGGCCCGTTTTTCATAGACGGAACACTTAACTTGGACAAGTGTGGCAGCCTGCAGACAGACCATTTTCTACGGATGCTAGACGACGTTCCTCTGCAGACTAGAAGGAACATGTAGCACCAACATGATGACTGCTCAGGGCATAGTACACGAAGTACTGCAACATGTCTTCACGAATGTTTCTAAATCATTGGATTGGACGCAGAGGACCTGTACCTTGGTCCGCCCGTCCTCCGGATTTGACGCCTGTAGACATTTGTCTGTGGGGAAAGCTGAAAGCGCTGTCTACAAGAACATACCAATTACACCCGATGATATGCAACGACGTATTACTGCAGCCTGCTCGGACGTATCCGCTGAAATGCAGCAGTCGTTCCGTGCCAGACTGGAAGCGTGTATTGCAGCTGCCGGTGGTCATTTTGAACGCAACGTGTGGTGGTCAGTTGTCTTGTTACTGGTCAGAATTCACAAAACTAGTGTTGGAAACTGTGTTGTTCTTTAGTGTGTGCTAGTGCATGTATTGTGCAAGTGTCGGTGAGGGAGCTTTCCAAAATACAATACCTCGTAAACAACTCGCACTAGAATCCTGCAACAAACACCACTGACAATCTGATTTACACTGCTTTTACTTTTTTAATGTCAATAGGTATTTTTCCATCCAAAAATGTGTATGTTTGTATAAAAAGTATGTTTTCGAAGCATTATTAAAATCTATTTATTAGCTAGCAATACGAGCCTTGACTACCAATCTATTCTGTGAAAACTGCACGTCAATAGCCCTTCCGATTTCCGCAATATTTGCGTGCAAGGCTTAGGCGATTCAGCCTGTATATTGTGTACACGAAATTTAGAAGAAGCACCCAGTTTAACAGCCACAATCTGCAATGTACTGATCATGTTTTCTTACATCTATGTGGCTCCACTGTTGAATTCATTGTTAACATCTCATCAAAGACAGTTGTTAACGTGGACGAGTGGCTATTAGAAATGAATTTAGCAGTTCAACAGAGAAGTCTTGCGTTATTATATCTACAAAAGGTGTTCGATTCTCATCCTAGCTGACATCCATACGTTGCGTTGAAAGTAACTTATTGTCATTCATTTACCACGACATGCCACAACTCAAACCCTAACAATCTATCGATATTGTATAGGACCTTAATCAGACTAAAAATAGATTGTGGATGCATTTTGTGTAGTAATTTTAGTCTGAAATCTTTTGATAAACTTAACAAGCTTCGTTGCAGTTATCTTAGAACTTGTCTTCGTGCAATGAGGTTAGTGACAGAAAATACTTTGGTAATGGAAAGAGGGGAAATGTCTCTTCAAATTAGAAAGCAATTTGTGGCACGAAAGAATGTAATGGAACATATACGAGTAAGAAATCACTTAGTTATCACCAGAAAGTGCAAAGCGGTTAGAGAGGTAATGGTTGATATCAGAGGAAGCAACTAAAATCCCGATTACAAGCCTATAACAGTTTTTTAACACGAAAGAATTTTCATTTGTTATTTTCTATTATATTTGATTCCACTGTATAGAACGTCATTCACGGTCGTATGCATCTTCCACCAGCAGTTTAATTGGTCGTAGTGAAAAGGCACATACTATCTCTAATTTCCGCACATTTCTGTAGCTTCGACAACACTGGTACATATTTTCGCCGATGAACCCAAAGACAGAACAGAAAATGCAGTGGTCTGCTCATTACACTGTTTTACAAAGGGGTACACGAAGGACGTTAAACTTCCGTCATGAACATCCATTTACACTGCGGAATCTATTGTCATCTTAAAGGCAATGAAGAAAGCTTGTTCACTAACCGAAGGAAGGATCTTAATAATATCAGACACAAAAAATGTAAATCAGCCGGTTGTAGAAAAGAAACTGGAGAAGGGATGAATAAAAATAGGTTTATGGCGTGATGAAATAAATACATTTATTTCACTCGGGTTAAGTGAAATGTGGAAATCTACGAAATGAAGGAGGGGATAAGCTGACAAAGAAGGCTACATTCGGGAGTGCTCTTAACAAAAGTTTTCTACTACAGATCTGTTGCAACGCATGACTAACAATAACAGAGAGAATGAAATTTTCTCTCTGCAGCGAAATGTGCGCTGATATGGAACTTACTGGTAGATTAAAACTGTGTGCCGGTGCGGGGCTCAAATATGGGATCTTCGCCTTTAGCGGGCAAGTGCTCCATCAACTGAACTACCCAAGCATGACTCAGGACCAGTGCTCACAGCTTTGCTTTACTTCCGCCAGTACATCATCTCCTACCTTCCAGATTTCACAGAATCTCTCCTGCAAAAAGAAAGGATATTGTGGAGGCATGGCTTAGCCACACCCGAGGGATGTTTCCAGAACGAAATTTTCACACTGCAGCGCAGTGTGTGCTGATATGAAACTTCCTGGCAGATTAAAACTGTGTGTCATACTGAGACACGAATTCGGGACCTATGCCTTTCATGGGCAAGTGTTCTCCCCGCAATATCCTTTCTCCCAGGAGTGCTAGTCCTGGAAGTTTCACAGGAGAGCTTCTGTGAAGTTTAGAAGGTAGGAGATCAGGTCTGACGGAAATAAAGCTGTGAGGCTGGGTCGTGAGAAGTGTTTGGGAAGCTCCGTCGGTAGAGAACTTATCCGAGAAAGGCAAAGGTCTTGCACACAGTTTTAAATAGCCAAGAAGTTTCAGTAGCAGAAAGGCCCGGAAGGACAATTGGAAGACATATATAAATACAGACGACAATTTTCCGCCTTAGTTAAACTACAAATTTATGTACGAGTCGGGGGTTTCAGCTCACTAGCACGTTGTCCATACATCACGTTCGGATGTGACTGTAACTTCCTACACACCATCAGCGGGTATGTAAATGACTAGAGTTACAAATCTGTGTGACAGAACTGCCACAACAAAGCATTGGTATTTTTCACGTTTAGTGTTATTACCAGGTCAGGTAGGGTATACGAGGGGCGTCAAGAGCGTCAGACGTTGTGTGATCACTGAGAAGGACACGGAGATAGCAGATAGACGTGTGAGACAGCGTTGTCAGCACCAGACAGAGTTTGAAAGGGGTCTTCATTTGGCCGGCTAATCGAATCGTCAAATATACAGACTTGTGACGCATTCGGATGTGACAGTGGTCCGATGTTGGACTTCATGGGAATGTGGGAGCAGGCAAACTTTTCGTCAAGGTTCCGATTGACCATGTCTGACCACAAGAATGGAGGATCGCCGTATTGTGCTCCAAGCGCATCGTAACACCTTCACATCTGCCCCTGCCTCCTAGGGCAAGTAACGTACGACCTGCAAAATTCTCTGTCATCCCCATCATTAGTTGGAGATTAGCGGAAGCCGGACTAGAGAACTAACGTCACAGGCGTAGGCTGCCATTAATATCCCAATGGAAACGGATGTGTGTGGAGTGCTGTCGTGGTCAAATGCATGGAAAGCACGTCACGGTCATCCTGTATCCCCATGTGACAATGTCGTGGCACCATTTTTTAACAGGACAATGCTCTTACATACATGGCATGTGTCCTTACCAACTGTCAGCATGATTTGAGGCACTTTTGTGCCCAGCAAGATCCCTAGATCTGTCTCCGATAGGAAGTATGTGGGACGCGGACGTCAACTCCCTCTCGGTCCCAGTATCCAGAATAACAGGATCAGTTACAACAGGTGTGGGTCAGCTTGCTTCAGAACAAGGTACAACGGCTTTATGGCGCCCTTCTTAATCGAATTAGTGTATGCAACCAGGCCAGAGGGTGGACAACGTCATACTGATAAGTGGACTCATACAGCCAAGTTCTTCATAAATTTGACTCGGTATTGTAATGACTGAAATGGTATCATATAGCATCTCAACCCGTGAACTTTCATTCAGTTTTCTCTTTCCCTTCTGGGTGCTTCACTTCTTTCGCCTGGCAGTGTGTGAAGTCTAACCATGATAATTTCGACATCATCTTCATCGTCTGAATTTCAGTGAAACTGAGATAAACGACTGCGGCTACCAGAAGACACTAGATGTCAGTCATTTACTCTTTGTATTCAGAAAGCATGTAAGACGCTGCGAATATCTGTAGAGACATACATTAAGAAGCTGCAAATATCATGGCCAGTTTATATTATTCTGCCACAAAAAAATAAAAGTGTTTACAGATATTTGTTTTTAAAAAAATTTCTTTTAGGATCACAATTCAAAATTTTCTGCTGTTGATCTTTGAAATTGGAATTTGTGGTAAATTCTGTGGGACCAAACTGCTAAGGTCATCGGTCCCTAGGCTTACACACAACTTAATCTAACTTAAACTAACTTACACTTAAGACAACACAAACACCCATACCCAAGGGAGGACTCGAACCTCTGAGGGGGGGAGCCGCGCGAACCGTGCAAGGCGCCTTGGACCGCACGGCTAACCCGCGAGGCCTATTTTTGAGAGTACATTATTCCAGTGTTCTACTGTTAATCGACTTTTTTCTTAAATTATTCTAAATTCACTATTATCGATAACTGAAGTAAAGTCATTCAACCAATACTGAGGATATTAAGCCCAGTTGTCAATCGTATAATTATTACCACATGTTTCGAGACAATATTATCTCATTTTGCAACTGGTGGATGCACCGGCTTGTGATATTTTATGTTCTATGGTTTGAGTTGATAATGCACGTGTCCAGCTTGTTTTTAAGTTGTGACGAGGCCTAAAGGTATACAAAATCTTTAAGCACTTCAAAATGGTATAATGGTGTCCCGGAACACGTTGTGGCAATAATCACGCGATTGACAAACGGGCTGAATATCATCAATATTGATTATTATTGATGCCTTACACACGTGAATAAAACATCCTGAAATTTTTATAGCGTTTAAGAAAGTCGCCTTAATGTGCTCACACAAGATTATTGATGTCACAGTCTTCCGTAATTTGATTTTTGTACTGTACGATGAGGTCGCAGTATAGTGTGGTGGTGTCGAAAGCAAACGAACACAAAAAGAATACTAACTGTAACGTTGATGGATGAGTTACAGCCTCAGCTTTGCAATACTGTCTTCGTGCTACTTTGTAGTGTTTTAGTCTTCTCGTTTTATGTTGTAAAACATTTCACCTAGACTTGAGCCCTCTCCAGAGACATAGGGCACGTGCAAGATGGACAGAGATCTTGGAATTGTTTCTGTTTCGTGGTTAGCTACGATTGAAAGTGAAACCAGAATTCGAATTCTGCAAACTACAACGACTTGCAGACATTGTTATAAATTAACGTGCTACGTTAGAGCATGAAGTGAAAATTAATAGTTAAACGCACCGATGTGAAAATTGCAACACTAGTCCAACTCCGATTCAATCGACAACATTGCCCTTAATTCATAAATTTATTCAAATAGTGTAAGTAGTTTAAACACAAATGCACTGAATTTTGTCACTAAATGGAAACATCAGTTATTTAGCGAATGTAGCATTGGTGTGAAGGTTTCTATTCGAAGCTACCATTGTGCTTGGATTACGACAAGATCTGAGATGCGCCGGCCGCGGTGGCCGTGCAGTTCTGGCGCTGCAGTCCGGAACCGCGGGACTGCTACGGTCGCAGGTTCGAATCCTGCCTCGGGCATGGGTGTGTGTGATGTCCTTAGGTTAGTTAGGTTTAAGTAGTTCTAAGTTCTAGGGCACTGATGACCTCAGATGTTAAGTCCCATAGTGCTCAGAGCCATTTGAACCATTTGTCCTGTACCGTAAAACACCATATTTAATGCACGATTACAGAAAGATATCGCAAAAATACGATAATGCATTTGACTAAAAAGAAGTAGGGCCGAGCCTACTGCTGAAAACATTTCACCTACACAATTTGGCTAGAAAGGAAAGGAGTTGGTGGTTTACTGCTCCTGGTTACCAGTCACTGGCGCGGACCACATCACTCCACTGTGTCTGATGGCATGACGATGTATGGCAATGTTGACGGTGATTTGTCTGTCGGATAGAAACTTTAAGCTCGACAACACAACTTGTGTTGTTATTCGAGGAAACTAAGCTGTGTGCCAACATTGAATATCACGCTTTACCTTCACTCTTACATACATAACCTTATGAACAATACAAATGTGACACTATGCTTACACAGATTCATCATAGCCATTTCAAGGACACAACATTCTAACTTAATGTAGGAATGGTGGC